>NC_088214.1:13487385-13537385 GCF_036934945.1 Oncorhynchus masou masou
GTTAAGGTTAAGTTTAGTGGCCGGTTTCCACGTCATCTCCTGATATCCTCAGACATGGATGAACGTCGAATACTGACGTGTCACATGGATAACCTGCCCTGAAATATCAGTTCTACTAACTTCCACGTTTCACACACACACACACACACACACACACACACACACACACACACACACACACACACACACACACACACACACACACACACACACACACACACACACACACACACACACACACACACACACACACACACACACTGCCTGTAAACCAGTTAAATGAGGTGTTAACCAGCCTCATGGCTGTGGTTGATATGGAATGCTCATAAAGAGGAGTTTTATGATCCCAGCTTTCCACTTCATTAAGCCACAATGACAGAACAAGGTGGGTGTGTGTATATGTGTGTGTGTTTGTGTGTGTGTGTGTGACCCTGTGGTAAACATTGTTTAGCTGTGTTTTGGTTTGAGGTAAATCTTCAGCGATGAACCTATCGGTCCACTGGTTCCTACTCTGTCACACTGAATGAAAGAGACTCAGCATTAGCTCTGTTTAGAAGGCTTGGTGTGTGTGTGTGTGTGTGTGTGTGTGTGTGTGTGTGTGTGTGTGTGTGTGTTTCAGCCTGAAATAAGTAGATTTTCTCCCTCTCTCTCTCCCTTCCTACCTCCCCCCTCTCTCTCTCCATCTCTTTCTCCCTCTCTTCCTCCCTCTCTCCATCTCCCTCTCTCTCTCCCTTCCTACCTCCCCCCTCTCTCTCTCCATCTCCCTCACTCTCTCTTCCTCTCTCTCTCCATCTCTTTCTCCATCTCCCTCACTCTCTCTCCCTCTCTCTCTCTCTCCATATCTTCCTCCCTCTCTTCCTCCCTCTCTCCATCTCTTTCTCCCTCTCTTCCTCCCTCTCTCCATCACTTTCTCCCTCTCTTCCTCCCTCTCTCCATCTCTTCCTCTCTCTCTCCATCTCTTTCTCCCTCTCTTTCTCCCTCTCCCTCTCTTTCTTCCTCCCTCTCTCCATCTCTTTCTCCCTCTCTTCCTCCCTCTCTCCATCTCTTTCTCCCTCTCTTTCTCCCTCTCTCTCTCTTTCTTCCTCCCACTCTCCATCTCTTTCTCCCTCTCTTCTTCCCTCTCTCCATCTCTTTCTCCCTCTCTTCCTCCCTCTCTCCATCTCTTTCTCCCTCTCTTCCTCCCTCTCTCCATCTCTTCCTCCCTCTCTCCATCTCTTCCTCCCTCTCTCCATCTCTTTCTCCCTCTCTTTCTCCCTATCTCCATCTCTTTCTCCCTCTCTTTCTCCCTCTCTTTCTCCCTCTCTCCATCTCTTTCTCCCGCTCTTTCTACCTCTCTCCATCTCTTTCTCCCTCTCTTTCTCCCTCTCTCCATCTCTTTCTCCCTCTCTTTCTCCCTCTCTCCATCTCTTTCTCCCTCTCTTTCTCCCTCTCTTTCTCCCTCTCTCCCTCTTAATTCAATTCAATTCATTTCAAATGGCTTTATTGGCACGGGAAACATGTTTACATTACCAAAGCAAGTGAAGTCGATAAGAAAAAAAGTGAAATAAACAATAAAAATGAACAGTTCCAAAAGAATGGAGACATTTCAAATGTCATATTATTTATATACACAGTGTTGTAACGATGTGCAAATAGTTAAAGTACTAAAGGGAAAATAAATAATCATAAATATGGTTTGTATTTACAGTGGTGTTTGTTCTTCACTGGTTGTCCTTTTCTCGTGGCAACAGGCCACAAATCTTGCTGCTGTGATGGCACACTGTGGTATTTCACCCTGTAGACAAGGGAGTTTATCTAAATTTGATTTGTTTTGAAATTCTTTGTTGGTCTGTGTAATCTGAGGAAATGTGTCTCTAGGGTGGTCATACATTTGGCAGGAGGTTAGGAAGTGCAGCTCAGTTTCCACCTCATTTTGTGGGTAGTGTGCACATAGCCTGTCTTCTCTCAAGAGCCAGGTCTGCCTATGGCGGCCTCTTTCAATAGCAAGGCTATGCTCACTGAGTGTGTACTTAGACAAAGCTTTCCTTAAGTTTGGGTCAGTCAGAGTGGTCAGGTATTCTGCCACTGTGTACTCTCTGTTTAGGGCCAAATGGCAATCTAATTTGATCTTTTGTTTTTGTTCATTATTTCCAGTAATTATCTTTTTGATTTCTCATGATTTGGTTGGGTCTAATTGTTTTGCTGTCCTGGGGCTCTGTGGGGTCTGTTTGTGTTTGTAAACAGAGCCCCAGGACCAGCTTGCTTAGGGGACTCTTCTCCAGGTTCATGTCTCTGTGGGTGATGGCTTTGTTATGGAAGGTTTGGGAATCACTTTCTTTTAGGGGATTGTACAATTGAACGTCTCTTTTCTGGATTTTGATCATTAGCGGGTGTCGGCCTAATTCTGCTCTGCATGCATTATTTGGTATTTTACGTTGTACACGGAGGATAGTTTTGCAGAATTCTGCGGAGGCTCAATTTTGTGTTTGTTCCATTTTGTAAATTCTTGGTTGGTGAGCGGACCCCAGACCTCACAACCATAAAGGGCAATGGTTTCCATAACTGATTCAAGTATTTTTAGACAGATCCTAATTGGTATGTAAAATGTTATGTTCCTTTTGATAGAAGGCCCTTCTTGCCTTGTCTCTCAGATCGTTCACAGCTTTGTGGAAGTCATCTGTGCCGCTGATGTTTAGGCCAAGGTATGTATAGTTTTTTGTGTGCTCTAGGGCAACAGTGTCTAGATGGAATTTGTATTTGTGGCCCTGGCACCTGGACTTTTTTTGGAACACCATTATTTTTGTCTTACTGAGGTTTACTTTCAAGACCCAGGTCTGACATTATCTGTGCAGAAGATCAAGGTGCTGCTATAGGCCCTCATTGTTGGGGACAAAAGCACCAGATAATCAACAAACAGTAGACATTTGACTTCAGATTCTAGTAGAGTGAGGCTGGGTGCTGCAAACTGTTCTTGTGCCCTTGCCAATTTGTTGATATAAAGTGCCTTTGGAAAGTATACAGACCCCTTGACTTTTTACACATTTTGTTAGGTTACAGCCTCAATCTACACACAATCTACACACAATACCCCATAGGATTTTAGAAATGTTTGCAAATGTATACTTGTTTTTGAATGAAATACCACATTTACATAACTATGCAGACCCTCTACTAAGTACTTTGTTGAAGCAACTTTGGCAGCAATAACAGCCACAAATCTTCTTGGGTATGATGCTACAAGCTTGGCACCTCTGTATTTGTGGAGTTCTTCCCATTATTCTCTGCACATCCTCTCAAGCTCTATCAGCGTGGATGGGGAGCGTTGCTGCACAGCTATTTTCAGATCTCTCCAGAGATGTTTGATCGGGTTCATGTCCGGGCTCTGGCTGTGCCACTCAAGGACATTCAGAGACATGTTCCGAAGCCATTTCTTCGTTATCTTGGCTGTGTGCTTAGGGTTGTTGTCCTGTTGGAAGGTGAACCCTTGCCCCAGTCTGAGGTCCTGAGCACTCTGGAACAGGTTTTCATCAAGGATCTCTCAGTGCTTTTCTTTTCCTCGATCCTGAATAGTCTCCCAGTCCTTGCCGGGGAAAAACACCCCCACAGCATGATGCTGTCACCACCATGCTTCACCGTAGGGATGGTCCCAGATTTCCTCCAGAAGTGACGCTGGCATTCAGGCCAAAGAGTTTCATCTTGGTTTCATCAGACCAGAGAATCTTGTTTCTCCAAGCGGGCTGTCATGGCCACTCTACTATAAAGGCCCGATTGTTTGAGTGCTGCAGAGATGGTTGTCCTTCTGGAAGGTTCTCCCATCTCCACAGAGGAACTCTAAATCTCTGTCAGAGTGACCACCGGGTTCTTGGTCACCTCTGACGAAAGTCCCTTCTCTCCTGATTGCTCAGTGTTGCCAGGCGGCCAGCTCTAGGAAGAGTCCTAGTGGTTCCAAACTTCTTCCATTTAACAATAATGGAGGCCACTGTGTTCTTGTGGACCTTCAGCGCTGCAGAAATGTTTTGGTAACATTCCCCAGATCTGTGCCTAGACACAAGCCTGTTTCGGAGCTCGACGGACAATTCCTTCGACCTCATGGCTTGGTTTTTGCTCTGACATGCACTGTCAAATGTGGGACCTTATATAGACAGGTGTATGCCTTGCCAAATCATGTCCAATCAATTGAATTTACCACACGTGGACTCCAATCAATTTGAAAAAACACCTCAAGGATGATCAATGGAAGCAGTATGCACCTGAGCTCAATTTCAAGTCTCATAGCAAAGGGTATGTTTTGATTTTTTTTTTATAAATGTACAAACATTTCTAAAAACCTGTTTCACTTTATTATGGGTTATTGTGTGTAAGATTTTTAATTTAACCAATTTTAGAATAAGGCTGTAACATAACAAAAAAGACAAGGGGTCTGAATACTTTCCAAAGGCACTGTATATGTTGAAGAGGGTGGGGGCTCAACCTGCATCCCTGTCTTACCCCACAGCCGTGTGGAAAGAAATGTGTGTGTTTGTTGCCAATTTTAACCGCACACTTGTTGTTTATGTACATCAATTTCAAATAAAATAAAATTTTATTTGTCACATACACATGGTTAGCAGATGTTAATGCAAGTGTAGCGAAATGCTTGTGCTTCTAGTTCCGACAATGCAATTTTATAATGTCTGTGTTTTTCCCCCAACATTGCTTTACATCAATTTGTATAGCAGACCCTAATGCCAAACTGAGTCAAAATGATTTTTGAAATCAACAAAGCATGAGAAGATTTTGCCTTTGTTTGGTTTGTTTGTTTGTCAATTAGGGTGTGCAGGGTGAAAATGTGGTCTGTCGTATGGTAATTTGGTAAAAAGCCAATTTGACATTTGCTCAGTATATTGTTTTCACTCAGGAAATGTATGAGTCTGCTGTTAATTATAATGCAGAGGATTTTCCCAAGGTTGCTGTTAACTCATATCCAATGGTTGTTATTAAGGGTCAGATTTGTCTCCACTTCGGTGGATTGGGGTGATCAGTCCTCGGTTCCAAATATTGGGAAAATGCCAGAGCTGAGGATGATGTTAAAGAGTATAAGGATATAGCCAATTGGAATTTGTTGTCTGTATATTTTATCATTTCATTTAGGATACCATCAACACCACAGGTCTTTCTGTATTTTTCAATGTAGTTCATTCAATTCTCTCTCTCTCTTCTAGCTATTGTGCTACTGGATGATAACTAAGTTTCAATAAAAACAGAGACGGAAGAACAGACTAAACACACTGACTCTCTCTCAATTTCCCTCCGATTCCCCCTTATTCTGTTCTGTTTACATCATTTAATTTCTTAGCTGCCTTTTCTCAGATATCATTCACAGGCCAGAGAACGACTCAATTTATTTTTCTTCTGTTGTTAATTCAGGTTTTCTTGGCAGGGTAGCCTAGTGGTTAGAGCATTGGACTAGTAACCGGAAGGTTGCAAGTTCAAACCCCCGAGCTGACAAGGTACAAATCTGTCGTTCTGCCCCTGAACAGGCAGTTAACCCACTGTTCCTAGGCCGTCATTGAAAATAAGAATTTGTTCTTAACTGACTTGCCTGGTTAAATAAAGGTAAAATAAAATAAAAAAATAATCATTGTGCATTATAAGACCATTGTATCTTTTCAATCTATGGTGGTGGGACGCTCAGCTGTCATAAATTGACTCCCAGTATTTCACCCTATACATTCAGTGTCCAGTAACGTTATCTCATGGCCTGTCACTTATTTACAATGAGTGAAGGACTCACCTCTCTGTCACACGGGGGAGTCTGGCTGCCTTCCCTTTCCCTCATCACCTGTTCTCTTGAAGTAAAGACTCGTGTTCCTCGTCCTTCATTGTATGATTAATGTGGGTCGAGCAGTTTCACCTGTCGAACTAGACTGTGTGTGTGTGTGTGTGTGTGTGTGTGTGTGTGTGTGTGTGTGTGTGTGTGTGTGTGTGTGTGTGTGTGTGTGTGTGTGTGTGTGTGTGTGTGTGTGTGTGTGTGTGTGTGTGTGTGTGTGTGTGTAATATATGTGTGGGTGTACTGTGCGGGTATGTGTGTTCCTCATCCCTCATCAAAGGTTAATGCAGGTCAAGTAGTTTCGCCTTCCTCTTTAATAATGCAACTCAATTAATGACCATCCAGAGGAACCAGTGGCACAACTCTCCTCCTCTCTCCTCTCATCATGTCTCCTTTCCTCTCCTCTCCTCTCTCCTTTCCTCTCCTCTCTCCTCTCTCCTTTCATCTACTCTCTCCTCTCATCATGTCTCCTTTCCTCTCCTCTCCTCTCTCCTCTCCTCTCCTCTCCCATTTCCTCTCCTTTCTCCTCTCTCCTTTCCTCTCCTCTCTCCTCTCTCCTCTCTCCTTTCCTCTCCACTCTCCTCTCCTCTCTCATTTTCTCTCCTTTCTCCTCTCTCCTTTCCTCTCCTCTCTCATTTCCTTTCCTTTCTCCTATCCTCCTCTCTCCTCTCTCCTTTCCTCTTCTCTCTCCGTTCCTCTCCTCTCTCCTCTCTCCTTTCATCTACTCTCTCCTCTCATCATGTCTCCTTTCCTCTCCTCTCCTCTCTCCTCTCCTCTCCTCTCCCATTTCCTCTCCTTTCTCCTCTCTCCTTTCCTCTCCTCTCTCCTTTCCTCTCCTCTCCTCTCTCCTCTCATCATGTCTCCTTTCCTCTCCTCTCCTCTCCCATTTCCTCTCCTTTCTCCTCTCTCCTTTCCTCTCCTCTCTCCCCTCTCCTCTCTCCTTTCCTCTCCACTCTCCTCTCCTCTCTCATTTTCTCTCCTTTCTCCTCTCTCCTTTCCTCTCCTCTCTCATTTCCTCTCCTTTCTCCTATCCTCCTCTCTCCTCTCTCCTTTCCTCTTCTCTCTCCGTTCCTGTCCTCTATCCTCCTCTCTCCTCTCATCCTCTCTCCTTTCCTCAGTCCTCTCCTCCCATCTCTCCTCTCATTTCCTCTCCTCTCCTCCTCTCTTCTCTCCTCCTCTCTCCTTTCCCCTCCTCTCTCCCCTCTCCTCTCCTCTGTCCTCTCCTCCTCTGTCCTCTCCTCCTCTCCTTTCTTCTCCTATCTCCTCTTACCACCCTCCCCTCATTTCCTCTCACTCTCCTCTGTGTGTGTGTGTGCATCCTTGTGGGTGTATGCGTGTGTGTGCACATGTGTGCGTGTGTGCATACAAGTGTGCTTTAACCCTGCCTGCCATTTGAAAAGCCCAGGGTTAGTGATCAGATCTGGTATGCTGTCAGTGAGCTGTGGCAAATTAATAGAAATGTTTCATCAAAATAGCTTTTGACCATTTGGATTACTGTATAATGTGTCCTGGCTGGCTGACATGGTGATGGATGTTGTGTTTGTGTAGCAGGAGAGGGACAGTAGATTTAAGCATTAAGCATTAAGGCACGGGGGGGGGTATATGGCCAATATACCACTGCTAAGGGATGTCCTTATGCACGATGCAAAACGGAGTGCCTGGACACAGCCCTTAGCAGTGGCTGTCAGCCAATCAGCATTCAGGGGTCGAACCACCCAGTTTATAATTTAGACAGCCTTGGAATTTTTCTCCATTGATACGTTTGTGTGTGTGTGTGTGTGTGTGTGTGTGTGTGTGTGTGTGTGTGTGTGTGTGTGTGTGTGTGTGTGTGTGTGTGTGTGTGTGTGTGTGTGTGTGTGTGTGTGTGTGTGTCGCTCTGAGAAAGCTGCCATCCGATGCCATCTGTTGGTCAGGGGAGGAGGGCAGGGGGCAAGAGGCTGCCCTGGGGATGTTAATTATCTGAAACCACATGACACTATAGGCCAGTGCCCGGCCTCTCCTACAAGGGTTTTCTCATTTGTATGTGTGTGTTTGGTTGCATTTCCTGTGTGTGTGTGTGTGTGTGTGTGTGTGTGTGTGTGTGTGTGTGTGTGTGTGTGTGTGTGTGTGTGTGTGTGTGTGTGTGTGTGTGTGTGTGTGTGTGTGTGTGTGTGTGTGTGTGTGTGTGTGTGTTTTATGCCTTTGGAATAGAAAAAGACCTGAGCAACGAGAATAGGAGTGTGTCGTACTGTGGTTGTTATATACAGGCAAGTCACCCGTGATACAAGTCAGTATTCGATGTCCATCCATGTCTGAGGCCGTCAGGAGATCAATCAAATCAATCAATCAAAAGTATTTATAAATCCCTTCTCACATCAGCCGATGTCACAAAGGGCTATAGAGAAACCCAGCCTAAAACCCCAAACAGCAAGCAATGCAGATGTAGAAGCAGTGGCTAGGAAAAACTCCCTAGAAAGGACGGAACCTAGGAAGAAACCTAGAGAGGAATCATCCTCTGAGGGGTGGTCAGTCCTCTTCTGGCTGTGCCAGGTGGAGATTATAACAGAACATGGCCAAGATGTTCAAACGTTCATAGATGACCAGCAGGGTCAAATAATAATAATCACAGTGGTTGTGCAACAGGTCAGCAACTCAGGAGTAAATGCCAGGCTTTTCATAGATGATCATTCAGAGTTAGAGACAGCAGGTGCGGAAGAGAGAGAGAGAGTCGAAAACAGCAGGTCTGGGACAGGTAGCACATCCGGTGAACAGGTCAGGGTTCCATAGCCGCTAGCAGAACAGTTGAAACTGGAGCAGCAGCACAGCCAGGTGGACTGGGGACAGCAAGAAGTCATCAGGCCAAGTAGTCTTGAGTTTGAGACAGCAGGTGCTCAGGTCGTAGGACTCAGGTCCTCCAAGAGATGGAGAAAAGGAGAGAAAGAGAGAGAGAGAGAAAGAGAGAAAAAGAGTTAGAAGGAGCATACTTAAATTAACACAGGACACCGGATAAGACAGGAGAAATACTCCAGATATAACAGACTGACCCTAGCCCCCCGACACATAAACTACTGCAGCATAAATACTGGAGGCTGAGACAGAAGGGGTCGATACCCAAAGTGGCCTCGTCCAATGATACCCCCGGAAAGGGCCTACCAGGCAGGATATAACCCCACCCACTTTGTCAAAGCACAGCCCCCACACCACTTAGAGGGATATCTTCAACCACCAACCTACTACCCTGAGACAAGGCCGAGCATAGCCCATGAACATCTCCCCCATGTCAGTAGATGACATGGAAACCGGCCACGAAGGGCAACACCGAGTGCTGTTACCTTCAAGTAGGTTTCCGTTTTGCTAGGGTGTTGTGGACGGGGATGGTGAATGGGTGTAAACATCTGCCACTGATTCCAAATGTTGCAGGTTCAAATCCAGCGAGAGAATAATTCTATCCCACCCTTACCTTAACCATGCTGAGTTAATGCTTAACCTTAAACACTTTTAAATTTAACGTCTGGAACAACTTAGAAATTTGACGTTTGAGAAACCAGGATGAACGTTTAATTTTGACGTGAGACTGTGAGAGCTGGTGGTAGACGTAACTGTCAAGTGTACTAAGCTGTAAAGCATAGATTGTCACCTGGGATAAGCAAACGCATGCACACACACATGCCCTGTTCCTCTCTCTCAAACATCCACACCTCAGTGTTAGCGTCAGCGTTATCGACAAGACCATGTTGAAACACACAATCTGTGTGTTCTCTCTCTCCACTGTTTGCTATAAGCATTCAACCTCTCTCTCGCTCTCTCTACCTGTTGTTCTCTCTCGCTCTCTTCTTCACTCTCTCTCTCTCTCTCTCTCTTTTCCTCTCTCAGTCCCTCCATCCCCCCACTCTCAGTAGCTGAATGGCTATTTAAGGACTAGCAGAGCTTAAAGGAGAGTGTTAATCAGTGTTCAATATCTATGACCTGTCCGCTCTGATACACTGTCCTTCATTGGCCTGTTGTTTATAAGTAAAACAATAGGAAGGTTTCTTCCGTTACAGTTCAGCGATTCATCCTCACAATTAGAAATGTGTGTTGTACGTCCCAAACGGCACCCTTTCCCTGTGTAGTGGGCCCTGCTCCAAAGTAGTGCACTATGTAGGGAATATGGGGCTATTTGGGAAGAAGCCTGGGCGGTTTTGTAGAACTCAGCTGCGTAGTATCCAGCATTCACACACGTACGCATGCACACAACACTGTGAGGTATCAGCCCTTCAACCACTAGTTCTGCCAAACAAAGCTGTGAGGTATCAGCCCTTCAACCACTAGTTCTTCCAATCAACGCTGTGAGGGATCAGCCCTTCAACCACTAGTTCTGCCAAACAACGCTGTGAGGGAGCAGCCCTTCAACCACTAGTTCTTCCAATCAACGCTGTGAGGGATCAGCCCTTCAACCACTAGTTCTGCCAAACAACGCTGTGAGGGAGCAGCCCTTCAACCACTAGTTCTTCCAATCAACGTTCAACCACTAGTTCTGAAACAACGGGATCAGCCCTTCAACCACTAGTTCTGCCAAACAACGCTGTGAGGGAGCAGCCCTTCAACCACTAGTTCTTCCAATCAACGCTGTGAGGGATCAGCCCTTCAACCACTAGTTCTGCCAAACAACGCTGTGAGAGATCAGCCCTTCAACCACTAGTTCTGCCAAACAACGCTGTGAGAGATCAGCCCTTCAACCACTAGTTCTGCCTCACTGCTTCACAAACAGCCCCTTTGAAAGCCTGAGGAACGTTCACCAATGGTGAATACACACACACATACATCACACTCTGTCAGGGACCATACAGTGGTCACAGGGTAACCTGCACACACAGTATGTGTTGCTATATGTCTTTTTGATGTGTCACATACTAATAAAGTGCAGTTCACACACACACTCGCACATACAAACGGATGTGAGCACGCACACACACACACGCTTTGGCTTTTCAAGAAAAGGTTATCCGTTCTCCTTGCCTAGCTGCTCTCCTTGATATAAAATACAATTGTCTCAAATCATACACTCCATTGCACAGTAAACTCTTGTTGGCCTTAATGTGGAGTAGCATGGCATTGGAAGTAGCATTTTCATGTAGGCTTTACTGCATTCTGCTACGGTATCTCATGTCTGTTAGAGAGAGAGGAAGTAGAGAGAATGCCTGAGTGCATGTGTATACGAGTGTGCACTGTGTTTACATGTGTGTAAGAGAGTTAACATGTTGTAGTAGACTGTATTTGTCTGACTGTGTGTGAGACGCTATAAATCCCTTGACTCTCTCTGTGTAACGTCTTCTTCCAACTCACACTCTCAAACACGTAGATCCCCTGAACGCAGCCCACTTTCCAGCTCACAAACACATAGATCCCCTGAACGCAGCTCACTCTCCAGCTCACAAACACATAGATCCCCTGAACGCAGCTTACTCTCCAGATCCCAAACACATAGATCCCCTGAACGCAGCTCACTCTCCAGATCCCAAACACATAGATCCCCTGAACGCAGCTTACTCTCCAGATCCCAAACACATAGATCCCCTGAACGCAGCTCACTCTCCAGCTCACAAACACATAGATCCCCTGAACACAGCCCACTCTCCAGATCCCAAACACATAGATCCCCTGAACGCAGCTCACTCTCCAGCTCACAAACACATAGATCCTCTCCAGCTCACAAACACATAGATCCCCTGAACGCAGCTCACTCTCCAGCTCACAAACACATAGATCCCCTGAACGCAGCTCACTCTCCAGCTCACAAACACATAGATCCCCTGAACGCAGCCCACTCTCCAGCTCACAAACACATAGATCCCCTGAACGCAGCTCACTCTCCAGCTCCCAAACCCCTGACATCTCCAGATCCCCCCTGAACGCAGCCCACTCTCCAGCTCACAAACACATAGATCCCCTGAACGCAGCCCACTCTCCAGCTCACAAACACATAGATCCCCTGAACGCAGCTTACTCTCCAGATCCCAATCACCTGAATTTGGATCACCTGTTCACACACCTGTATGTCATTATCACACACTATTTAGTTCAGTTCTTTGCACCCCATCATTGTGAGGTATTGTTTGTCTTGTGATACACTTCTAGTCGGAGCGCTGTGTTTTCCGTAATTGAATCCTCCCCTGTATGATACTTTTTGCCTGCCTCACTAACGAGGCCTTTTGCTATTTCCTGCCTGTACTTTAGCCTATCGGACGTTAGTAACGTCATCCGGGAGATTAAGCAAGGTAGATAACAGGAAATCCGATAGGCTAAAGCACAGGCAGGAAATAGCAGAAGGCGTCGTTAGTGAGGCAGGCATAAAGTATCATACACGGGACGATTCAATTACGGAAAACACAGCCTTTTCTCTGCCTGTGTATGTCCTTCTGCCTGCCCCGAAACCCAGCTACCTGCCTCCTCTTTAGAAATGAACACCTGCTGCACCCTGCGCTTGAAACCAGCTCTCTGTCTCCTGTCGTGTTCATTTATTTATATTTTTTTATTTGACCTTTATTTAACTAGGCAAGTCAGTTAAGAACAAAGTCTTGTTTTCAATGACGGCCTATGAACACCGCCTTGTTCAGGGGCAGAACAACAGATGTTGTACCTTGTCAGCTCTGGGATTCAATCTTGCACCCTTTCGGTTACTAGTCCAACGCTCTAACCACTAGGCTACGCTGCCGCCTCATTACACTCTGTGATTGGTCTATGAGAGTAATATGACTCCCTCTCTTTGAATTTCATAAAAAAAGAGTAAATTGTGAAGCATTAAAAAGTTATCCTTTTTAGATAAAACAATACTACATTTATTCTCATGTCACCAAATAATTGATTAAAACACACTGTTTTACAATGAAGGTCCACTGTAGTCTCAATAGCACTCTGTAGAGTAGCACCATGGTGTAGCCAGAGGAAAGCTAGTTTCTGTCCTCCTCTGGGTACATTGACTTCATTACAAAACTATGAGGCTCGTGGTTCTCACCCCCTTCCATAGACTTACACAGTAATTATGACAACTTCCAGAGGACGTCCTCCAACATACAGTGGATTCGGAAAGTATTCAGACCCCTTGACTTTTTCAAAAGTGTTGTTACGTTAGACTTATTCTGAAATAGATTAAATAAATAATTTTCCTCATCAATCTACACACAATACCCCATAATGACAAATTGAAAATAGATTTTCAGATTTTTTTGCAAATGTATAAAAAAACTTTAAAAACAAGTATTCATTCCCTTTTGTTATGAGACTCAAAATTGAGCTCAGCTGCATCCTGTTTCCATTACTCATCCTTGAGATGTTTCTACAACTTGATTGGAGTCCACCTGTGGTAAATTCAATTGATTTGACATTATTGGAAAGGGCACACAATTGGTCCCACAGTTGACAGTGCATGTCAGAGCAAAAACCAAACCATGAGGTCGAATGAATTGGCCGTAGAGCTCAGAGACAGGATGGTGTCGAGGCACAGATCTGGGGAAGGGTCCAAAAAAGGTCTGCAGCATTGAAGATCCCCAAAATCACACTGGCCTCCATCATTCTTAGATGGAAGATGTTTGGTCACTCTGGTAGAGCTCCAGAGTTCCTCTGTGGAGATGGCAGAACCTTCCAGAAATACAACCATCTCTGCACAAATCCACCAATCAGGCCTTAACAGTAGAGTGGCCAGACAGAAGCCACTCCTCAGTAAAAGCACATGACAGCCCGCTTGGAGTTTGTCAAAAGGTACCTAAAGACTCTCAGAGCATGAGAAACAGAATGCTCTGGTCTGATGAAAGATTGAACCCTTTTGCATGAATGCCAAGCGTCACGTCTGGAGGAAACCTGGCCCCATCCCAACAATGAAGCATGGTGGTGGCATCATCATTCTGTGGGGATATTTTTCAGTGGTAGGGAATGGGAGAATAGTCAGGATCGAGGGAAAAATTAATGGTGCAAAGTAATGAGAGATTCTTGATGAAAACCTGTTCCATAGCACTCAAGACCTCAGACTGGGGGCAAAGTTTCACCTTCCAATAGGACAATGACCCAAAACACACAGCCAAGACTATGCAAGAGCGGCTTTGGACCAAGTCTCTGAATGTCCTTGAGAGGCCAAGTCAGAGCCCGGAATTGAACCCGATCAAACATCTCGTGAGAAATCTGAAAATAGCTGTGCAGCAACTCTCCCCATCCAACCTGACAGAGCTTGAGAGGATGTGCAGAGAAGAATGGGAAAAAATCCCCAAAAACAGGTGTGCCAAACTTGTAGCGTCATACCAAAGAAGACTTGAGGCTGGAATCGCCACCAAAGGTGCATCAACAAAGTACTGAGTAAAGGGTCTGAATACTTATGTAAATGTGATATTTCTGTTTTTTTTATACATTTGTAAAATAAAATAATACAAATTATAATTGCTTTGTCATTATCGGGTATTATGTGTAAATTGATGATTTTTTATTTTTGAATAATCCATTTTGGATTAAGGCTGTAATGTAACAAAATGTTGAAAAAGTCAAAGGGTCTGAATACTTTCCAAATGAACTGTATCAGAGCTCTGACATGTTGTTCACCCAATCAAAGGATCATAAAATTAATATAGTACTGAAAGAACAAGCTACAGCTAGCTAGAACTGTAGTGCATAAAATGTGATGAATAGTTTAGTAAAAGAGAGAAAGACAATAGTTGAACAGTTTTGAAGAAATTAATTTCTTCAAAAATTAAGGAGAAGCAAGAAGAGAGCGAGAGAGAGCTAGCTATACAGTTGAAGTCGGAAGTTTACATACACTTTACATACATGGTGTTTATACTTGCGTACTATTGTTTGTACAGATGAATGTGGTACCTTCATGCGTTTGGAAATTGCTCCCAAAGATGAACCAGACTTGTGGAGGTCTAAAAATACAATTCTGAGGTCTTGGCTGATCTATTTTGATTTTCCCATGATGTCAAGCAAAGAGGTATTGAGTTTGAAGTTAGGCCTTGAAATACATCCACAGGTACACCTCCAATTGACTCAAATTATGTCAATTAGCCTATCAGAAGCTTCTAAAGCCATGACATAATTTTCTGGAATTTTCCAAGCTGTTTAAATGCACAGTCAACTTAATGTATGTAAACTTCTGACCCACTGGAATAGTGATACAGTGAATTATAAGTGAAATAATCTGTCTGTAAACAATTCTTGGAAAAATTGCACAAAGTAGATGTTCTAACCAACTTCCCAAAACTATAGTTTGTTAATTAACAAGAAATTTGTGGAGCGGTTGAAAAACTAGTTTTAATGACTCCAACCTAAGTGTATGTAAATTTCTGACTTTAACTGTATATATATATATATATATATATATTTATTTATTTTCCTCTTTCACTTACTTAGCTAACAAATGCAGATAGATAGCTAGTAGTTAGTTTAGTTTATAGTTTAGCCTACTCATACACCCGGCTCAAACAGAGAGGGATGCTATGTTACCTAACTGGCTATGGCTATCCAACACTGAAACGCTTCCAAGTCAAAGTAAGCTTTTGGTTTAATACATTTTTTGCCACTAGGGGCCTGCCGGTGTAACTGCTAAACTGCTTGCTAACTGTACACTGTACTGCATGATTGTAGTGGGTTTGCTAACACTTTAGGTCTAGTAGCTATGCTGTTGACTTGACATTAGCTAATATGGTGACAAGCATTTATGATATGAAGGTTTGGCTTGGAAAGGTTTTTTCTCCTGGTCACAGAATGCTGATGTGTTATACATTGAAGTCCACGAACGAAGGGAAAAGGTGAGAGGAGGAGAGGGCATAGATGCGAGAAGGAATTATACAATTATACAACAACCTGGATGCTATTAAAGTGACTGCTTTTGCATGTGATCAGGGTTGTATTCATTCTGCCGATTCTGTTGAAAAACGTTTCTTAATAAATTTCTTCTTAGGGCTAGGCGACCTGCTAGTGGGACACCTGTCGACAACTTCCGGTGAAATTGGAGGGCACGCAATTCAAATACATAATCATAAAAATTATGGATATTAAACATTTAGGTACATACAAGTGTCTTATATAGGATAAAAGCTTAAATTCTTGTTAATCTAACTGCACTGTCTGATTTACAGTGAGTTTTACAGCGAAAACATGCCATGCGATTATTTGAGGACAGCGCCCCACATCAAAATATTTATCCATCAGCACAGGTTTCATAAATTCACAAATAGAGAATAAATATTCACTTAGTTTTTGAAAATCTTCCTCTGATTTGTCATCCAAAGCGTCCCAGATACAACATTAGATAAAATCCTTCTTTATATGCCAAAAAGTCAGTTTGGTCGGCGCCATCGATTTGAGTAATCCAGTCGTTCAACATGCAGAGAAAGAAATTCTAAAAGCTTCCTCTAAACATTTCTATTTAATCCTCAGACACCCTAGAATGTAATTAAACTATAATATTTCATACGGAAATAATTATGTTCAATAGGAAAGCGATATTAGCAGGTGTGCGTCCTCTTTGTCGCGCGCACATACACAAATTTACAAGTCTGTATCCCAGCACTAAAACTCATTATTCTTCCTCGTTTTGGAAGAAACAAGCCTAAAACCTTGATCAAAGACCGTTCAAAGACCGTTCAAAGATCAAAGACATCTAGTGGAAGCCATAGGAATTGCAATCGGGGAGCTGGATTTGGATATTACTTTCATTGTAAGAGCATTGGTTCTCCTACCATATCTATTATGTTAAAGTCTCCTATATTATTTTAACATTTATAATATCTTCAGAGTGTCTTCTTTCCAATGGTACCAATTATATGCATATCCTGGCTTCAGGGCCTGAGAAAAAGGCAGTTTACTTTGGGCACGTCAGTCAGACAGGAAGCAGAGAAAAAAAGACCCTGGCCTGAAGAAGTTTTAAATAGAAACAAATGGAACTAAACAGGGATAAACTTACCTGAATTTTTCCAAAAGAAACTCTCGTTTGCAACTATTGGCTAATGATTAAAACCTAGATCAGCTAGATGCAGGCAAGATTGTTTAAGGCGGTATTGAATGTGCCACTGTCTGTCACCTTGAGTACTCAAATTTCTCTCAACCTGTGCACCTATGTTGTACATTTTAATTCATAGGCTAGGTTGTAGCAACCTCATGATGGGTATAGGAAACATTTTAGTATCATGTAGTAAGTATCATAAACCTAACCATGCTACATTGAGCTGGGTGAATGAAATATGAATGACAGCCATCCAATATGCTGTAATAGAATTAAGGCCATGCTCATACAAAACATTATCATCCTCCCTCATCTTCAACGGCACCAACCGCCACTGGTACTCACACGCCTCTTTTACTTTATCTGTGTTTACTAAGATCTGGACTTGTGGATAAGATCAATTCACCCTCTCTCTCTTTTCGTCTGTTTCTACACAGCTCTCTTCATTTTAGCCAGTCTTTTTCTCTACTCTTTCTATCTCCCTTCTCTCTCCCTCCAAGGCTCACGAGGCATCTGTGAATCCTTTCTCATCCCTTCTCTCCTCCTCTTTATTTTAACAGTGAGTCATGAATTTATTATGTAAATCAGAATAGAGCCTCAACTCTTTGTCCCTCTCTCTGTGTGTCATTGCTCCACAATGAATAATTCACGTGTTCTGGGCGAAATTAGGATCACGAAATATTTCATTTCGGAACATCGCTATTCAGGCTATTTTAAACACAGGGAGCTGTCAGCATCTTTCCTTCAGCTCTCAATCTTTCTTTTCTCTGTCTCTCTCTCGCTCTTCTTTCTCTCTCTCTCTTCCTCCTTCCTCCCACCACCACTTTGTTTGTCTCACTGTTAGATGAACAGAAGAGATCATTTTGAATTTGTCTGTCCCTTGGAAGGAGTTCATACAAGGAAGTACAAGAATGGAGGGATTGGTTCTTTGTGCCTGTGGTGCATCAATATTTCCATGCGTGTACGTACGTGCATCAGCATGTTTTTGTCACTGTTTGTGTCTGCCTCCCTCTGGGTGTGGATATGTGCATTTTTTTCCTGTGTATAACGTCTTTGGGCTTCTGTGTTTGTGGTTATTTTATGCTACTTGAATAGTTTAAGGGTACGTGCAAAAAAAGCACATCATCATAATCTATCTAAAAAAAAAACGTTATTCCATTATTCATCAGTGTTCTCCCTAAACTAAAAGCCTTTCATCAGATTTAGGAAAAACTTGATTAATTCTGTTTTAGAAGTATTTTAGAAGTCTTGAGTTTCTATGACATGAAGTACAGAAACATGAGTGACAGGTGTTCTTTCCATGCCTGATCTTCATCGGCCATTATGACATTGCGAACACACACCAAGTTTTAATATTAAATGGCCAATATGACATCACACACCCAGAGTTCTAATATTATATACTCTGAGTCAATATTCACATAATGATAAGGAATTCCCCTCAACCACACCTACAAATTGGAGAAAGCAAACATTCTTTCCCATTGTGACATCACACTCAGAGTTCTAATCTTATATGGCCATTATGACAGCATAAACACAGGCCAAGTTCTAAATGGACACTATGAAAGCACAACAACAACAATATTATGCCATTACAAATATACAGGCAGAGTTCTACAGAGACTCATTGGTGAAAGTTCTGTAAAGTGAAGTTGAAGGGAGGGGAGGGGGTGTAAAGAGGGAGAGGCAGATGAATGCTTATAGCCCCTTATTAAAGGTTCTTGTCATAATAAAACATCCCCTCTTGACAGGCCACTGGTGAATCTGATACCCCTGTTCATTAGACAGACACTTCCAGAGGGCTTACAGATGATCACACACACACACACATATATAGAATGGAACTGGGATATATTACAAGTTTGTGTTTTTTTGCACTGATCCTAACACTTTTTGTACATGACTTTTCCTATGACCGAAAAGAGCTTCTGGACAGCAGAACATTGATCACTGACGTTGATTTGGATGAAGAATTCTACTTCAGTGACTTGGACACACAGGACATACTGCTCACCCAGGACCAGGTCCTAATCCCCGACACTTGGAAGAAGAAAATACTATGAAATAGAAGCCGACGTGGGGGCAGCCCGACGAAACTACGATATAGATGCCACGTGGGGGCAGCCCGACGAAACTATGATATAGATGCCGACGTGGGGGCAGCCCGACGAAACTACGATATAGATGCCGACGTGGGGGCAGCCCGACGAAACTACGATATAGATGCCGACGTGGGGGCAGCCCGACGAAACTACGATATAGATGCCGACGTGGGGTCAGCCCGACGAAACTACGATATAGATGCCGACGTGGGGTCAGCCCGACGAAACTACGATATAGATGCCGACGTGGGGTCAGCCCGACGAAACTACGATATAGATGCCAACGTGGGGTCAGCCCGACGAAACTATGATATAGATGCCAACGTGGGGGCAGCCCGACGAAACTACGATATAGATGCCAACGTGGGGGCAGCCCGACGAAACTATGATATAGATGACAACGTGGGGGCAGCCCGACGAAACTATGATATAGATGACAACGTGGGGGCAGCCCGACGAAACTATGATATAGATGCCGACGTGGGGGCAGCCTGACGAAACTACGATATAGATGCCAATGTGGGGGCAGCCCGACGAAACTATGATATAGATGCCAACGTGGGGGCAGCCCGACAAAACTATGATATAGATG
This sequence comes from Oncorhynchus masou masou, assembly GCF_036934945.1. Taxonomy (NCBI): domain Eukaryota; kingdom Metazoa; phylum Chordata; class Actinopteri; order Salmoniformes; family Salmonidae; genus Oncorhynchus; species Oncorhynchus masou. The sequence continues at coordinate 13,506,816 of NC_088214.1, forward strand.
CCAACGTGGGGGCAGCCCGACGAAACTACGATATAGATGCCACGTGGGGGCAGCCCGACGAAACTACGATATAGATGCCACGTGGGGGCAGCCCGACGAAACTATGATATAGATGCTGACGTGGCGGCAGCCCGACGAAACTATGATATAGATGCCGACGTGGGGGCAGCCCGACGAAACTATGATATAGATGCCAACGTGGCGGCAGCCCGACGAAACTACGATATAGAGATCAACGTGGGGGCACCCTGATGAAACTACGATATAGATGCTGACGTGGGGGCAGCCCGACGAAACTATGATATAGATGCCAACGTGGCGGCAGCCCGACAAATCTACAATATAGAGATCAACGTGGGGGCACCCTGATGAAACTACAATATAGAGATCAACATGGGGGCACCCTGATGTAACTACAATATAGAGATCAAAGTGGGGGCACCCTGATGAAACTACGATATAGAGGTCAACATAGGGGAACCCTGATGAAACTATGATATAGAGATCAAAGTGGGGGCACCCTGATGAAACTACGATATAGAGGTCAATGTGGGGGCACCCTGATGAAACTACGATATTGAGGTCAACGTGGGGGCACCGTGATGGAACTACAATACAGAGATCAACGTGGGGGCACCCTGATGGAACTACAATACAGAGATCAACGTGGGGGCACCCTGATGGAACTACAATATAGAGATGGACATGGGGGCACCCTGATGAAACTACGATACAGAGGTCAACGTGGGGGCACCCTGATGAAACTACGATACAGAGGTCAATGTGGGGGCACCCTGATGAAACTACGATACAGAGGTCAACGTGGGGGCACCCTGATGAAACTACGATACAGAGGTCAACGTGGGGGCACCCTGATGAAACTACGATACAGAGGTCAACGTGGGGGCACCCTGATGAAACTACGCCAGCGAGTAAATAAGCCGTCTCTACCCTCTGTTCTACTGGTGAATCTACAATCACTGGAGAACAAACTGGATGAGATCTGTTCAAGACAATCCTGTCAACGGGACCTGAAGAACTGTAATATCCTATTCTTTACAGAGTCGTGGCTGGACGAGGACATAGTTAATATACAGTGCCTTCAGAAAGTATTTTCCCCAATTGGTTGTGTTACAGCCTGAATTTAAAATGGATTCAATTGAGATTTTGTGTCACTGGCCTATACACAATACCCCATAATGTCAAAGTGGAATTATGTTTTTAGACATTTTTACAAATTAATACATTTGTAAAATTAATTAAGCTGAAATATATTGAACTCAATAGGTATTCAACCCCTTTCTTATGGCAAGCTTAAATAAGTTTATGAGTAAAAATGTGCTTAACAAGTCACAATAAGTTACATGGACTAACTCTGTGCACATAAATTGTGTTTAACATGATTTTTGAATGATAAATCATCTCTGTACCCCACACATGCAATTATCTGTAAGGTCCCTCAATTGAGCAGTACATTTCAAACACAGATTCAACCACAAAGACCAGGGAGGTTTTCCGATGCCTCGCAAAGAAGGGCACCTAGTGCTAGATGGGTACAAATAAAAAGCAGACGCTGAATATTCCTTTGAGCATGGTGAAGTTATGAGTTACACCCAGTCACTAGAAAGATACAGGAGTCCTTCTGCTTTCTAACTCAGTTGCCACTCCTGGATTTCATCATGAGGCCAATGGTGACGTTAAAACAATTGCAGAGATGAATGGATGTGATAGGAATAACTGAGGATGGATCAACAATATTGTAGTTACTCCACAGTACTAACCTAAATTACATTTTGGAAAGAAGGAAGCCTGTACAGAATACAAATATTTCAAAACATGCATCATGTTTCCAATAAGGCACTAAAGTAAAACTGCAACACAAAAATAAAGTAAAGAACTTTATGTCCTGAAAGCATTATGATTGGGGCAAATCCAACAAAACACATCACTGAGTACCACTCTCATACAGTTGAAGTCGGAAGTTTACATACACCTTAGCCAAATTCATTTAAACTCAGTTTTTCACAATTCCTGACATTTATTCCTAGTACAAATTACCCATCTTAGGTCAGTTAGGATCACCACTTTATTTTAAGATTGTGAAATGTCGGAATAATAGTAGAGAGAATAATTTATTTCAGCTTTTATTTCTTTCATCACATTCCCAGTGGGTCAGAAGTTTACATACACTCAATTAGTATTTGGTAGCATTGCCTTTAAATTGTTTAACTTGAGTCAAACATTTCGGGTAGCCTTCCACAAGCTTTCCAAAATAAGTTAAGTGAATTTTGGCCCATTCCTCCAGACAGAGCTGGTGTAACAGAGTCAGTTTTGTAGGCCTCCTTGCTCGCACACGCTTTTTCAATTCTGCACACAAAAGTTCTATAGGGTTGAGGTCTGGGCTTTGTGATGGCCACTCCAATACCTTGACTTTGTTGTCCTTTTGCCACAACTTTGGAAGTATGCTTGTGGTCATTGTCTATTTGAAAGACTCATTTGCGACCAAGCTTTAACTTCCTGACTGGTGTCTTGAGATGTTGCTTCAATATATCCACATAATTTTCTGTCGTCATGATGCTATCTATTTTGTAAAGTGCACCAATCCTGCAGCAACGCACCCCAACAACATGATGCTGCCACCCCCGTGCTTCACGGTTGGGATGGTGTTCTTCGGCTTGCAAGCGTCCCCCTTTTTCCTCCAAACATAACGATGGTCATTACGGCCAAACAGTTCTATTTTTGTTTCATCAGACCGGAGGACATTTCTCCAAAAAGTACGATCTTTGTCCCCATGTGCAGTTGCAAACCGTAGTCTGGCTTCTTTATGGTGGTTTTTGAGCAGTGTCTTCTTCCTTGCTGAGCGGCCTTTCAGGTTATGTCGATATAGTACTTGTTTTGCTGTAGACATAGATACTTTTGTACCTGTTTCCTCCAGCATCTTCACAAGGTCCTTTGCTGCTGTTCTGAGATTGATATGCACTTTTCGCACCAAAGTACATTCTAGGAGACAAAACGTGTCTCCTTCCTGAGTAGTATGACGGCTGCGTGGTCCCATGGTGTTTATACTTGGGTACTATTGTTTGTACAGATCAACGTGGTACATTCAGGCATTTGGAAACTGCTCCCAAGGATGAACCAGACTTGTGCAGGTCTACATTTTTTTTCTGAGGTCTTGACTGATTTCATTTGATTTTCCCATGATGTCAAGCAAAGAGGCACTGAGTTTGAAGGTAGGCCTTGAAATGCATCCACAGGTACACCTCCAATTGACTCAAATTATGTCAATTAGCCTATCAGAAGCTTCTAAAGCCATGACATAATTTTCTGGAATTTCCCAAGCTGTTTAAAGGCACAGTCTACTTAGTGTATGTAAACTTCTGACCCACTGGAATTGTGATCCAGTGAATTATAAGTGAAATAATCTGTCTGTAAACAATTGTTGGAAAAATTACTTGTGTCATGCACAAAGTAGATGTCCTGACCGACTTGCCAAAACTATAGTTTGTTAACAAGAAATTTGTGGAGTTGTTGAAAAACGAGTTTTAATGACTCCAACCTAAGTATTTGTAAACTTCCGACTTCAACTATATATTCATGCATGGCGGTGGTTGCATCGTGTTATGGGCAAGGAGTAGGGAGTAGGATTAAACTAAATGGCATAGAACTAATCACAGGCAAAGTCCTAGAGTAAAACCTGGTTCAGTCTTCTTTTCACCAGACACTGAGAGATTAATTCATCTTTCAGCAGGACAATAACCTAAAACACAAGGCCAAATATACACTGGAGTTGCTTACCAAGACGACATTGAATGTGCCTGAGTGGCTTAGTTACAGTTTTGACTAAACTTAAATTGGCTTGAAAATCTATGGCAAGACTTGAAAATGGCTGTCTAGCAATGATCAACAAGAAATTTGAGAGAGCTGGAAGAATTCTAAAAAGAATAATGTGCAAATATTGTACAATCCAGGTGTGTAAAGCTCTTAGAGACTTAACCAGAAAGACTCACAGCTGTAATCGCTGCCAAAGATGATTGTAACATGTTTTGACTTAGGGGGTTGAATACTTACGTAATAAAGATGTATTCTTATTGTTCACATTTTTCTTCCACTTTGACATTACAGAGCATTTTGTGTAGATCATTGACAAAAAATGACAGTTTAGTGTAATCCCACCAACAAAATGTGGAATAAGTCAAGAGGTGTGAATACTTTCTTAAGGCACTGTAAATCTAGTTGGTTTTTCTATGCATTGACAGGACAGAATGGCAGCATCGCATAAAATCAAGGGCAGTGGTATGTGTCTCTAATATTAAAGAAGTCTCAAAGTTCTTACTCGCCATATTTGAATACCTCATGATAAGCTGAAGACTATATTATTTACCAATAGAGTTTTCATCTATATGTTTTGTAGCTGTGTATTTACCACCACAAACTGTCACATTGGCATAAAGGATCGGGAGACAGACGCAGGAATACGTAATAGTTTTTTTTATTTCTTTACCCAAATTACAGTGTGCCATGTAAAGGCACGGTGACGAAGACCAAACAAGCAAGTAAACAAAACACAGGTTTGAAACCCAAACAAAAGAGCAAGGGGTACCTCAAATAAATACATGGGACGAGACCTGAAAACACAAGCGCACAATGATACACCACAGGACAAGACGAGTAATCATATGCACAATCCGAACGGCACGAAAGCCAAAACAACACAGCATAGGTACTCACAGGCACAACGGACATTGGCACAATAATCGACAGCCCAATGGTGAAACAAAGGACACATTTATACAAATACAATCAGTGAGGAATATGAACCAGGTGTGCTTAATGACACAGTTCAGTGCATAGAGGCAGGTGACGTAGACCTCCAAAACTGGTGCATGGAATGAGCAACAGTACCGGAGGGATCCATGACACAAACTGATGCTGGCACTAAGACTGCACTCAACGAGCTATATATGGCCATAAGCCAACAAGAAAAGGCTCACCCAGAGACAGCGCTCCTAGTGGCCGGTGATTTTAATGCAGGAAAACTCTAGCTCACCTTTACGCCACACACAGAGACACATTTAAACTCTAGTTCACCTTTACGCCGCACACAGAGACACATATAAAACTCTAGCTCACCTTTACGCCACACACAGAGACACATTTAAACTCTAGTTCACCTTTACGCCGCACACAGAGACACATATAAAACTCTAGTTCACCTTTACGCCACACACAGAGACACATAAAACTCTAGTTCACCTTTACGCCACACACAGAGACACATATAAAACTCTAGCTCACCTTTACTCCACACACAGAGACACATAAAACTCTAGTTCACCTTTACTCCACACACAGAGACACATATAAAACTCTAGTTCACCTTTACGCCACACACATGGATGCGTCAAAAGCTCTCCCTCGCCCTCAATTTAGCAAATCTGACCATAACTCTATGCTCCTGATTCCTGCTTACAAGCAAAATCAGGAAGTACCAGTGACACGCTCAATTGTGAAGTGGTCCAATGAAGTGGATGCTAAGCTCCAGGACTGTTTCGCTGGCACAAACTGGAATAAGTTCTGGGAGTCATCCGATGACATTGAAGAGTTTACCACATCAGTCACCGGCTTCATTAACCCACAGTGACCATAACATCAAATCAAATGTTATTTGTCACATGCGCCGAACACAGTGAATACAGTGAAATGCTTACTTTCAAGCCCTTATCTAACAATGCAGTTCAACAAATAGAGTTAAAATAATATTTACAAAATAAACTAAAGTAAAAAATATCTAATCAAATAAAAAAGCAGCAGTGTAAAACAGAGGGGGGGGGGTCAATGTAAATAGTCTGGGTGGCCATCCGCACTGAGCTATAGGCTAGAACTGTTGCTTTCAAGGAGCGGGACACTAACCTGGACGCTTCTAAAAAAATCCTGCTAAGATCGAATACTACCACAGCAGGTTCTACTAAGCTATTGTTTTAAGAAGGTCATAGCAAGGATTATTTTGCTATTTGATTTTGGGTTCTACTAAGCTATTTGGAATTGTTTTAAGAATGTCATACCAATGATCATTTTGCTATTTGATTTTGGGTTCTACTAAGCAATATGGAATTGTTTTAAGAAGGTTGTTCCAAAGATCATTTTGTTAATAGATTGAAAAAATGTAAGACCCCTGATGGGAAAATGTATTTGTCCTTACTGCAATAGCCCATAAATGACAAAAAACCCATAAATGTCCCGGGGGAGAAAGAAAGAGAGAGAGGGAGAGAGAGAGAGAGAGAGAGAGAGAGAGAGAGAGAGAGAGAGAGAGAGAGAGAATAAGGCAATGACTATAAAATTGAGAGAGACAGAAGAAGATTTGGGGATATGGGGACAGGGAGACAGGGAGACGGGGGACAGGGGACAGGGGGACAGCGAGTGACTCAGTGAGTGAGTGAAAGAGTATGTTCCCGCCAGTGGCTTTTCAGTCAACCGACTGTCCTCTAGAGAGTAGCCTCTTCTCGTCCCTAAGCTCTCCTCAATATGTTTCCAGTGTAATAAGTACAGTCTGACGACAGTGCTATCTCCCTTGGGCTGCTTGCCTGCCACAGCTCTAGAGACTCAGAGCCTCAGCCATAGCTGAGGTTGGATGTCACATCCACTTATCAGTGCTTGTGAGGGTAATATGATCAGGATTCCACTGGTTAGTGTGTGTGTGCGTATGTATGTGTGTGTGTCAGCATGCGTGTGTGTGCATGTGTGTTTGTTCGTGCATGTGTTTGTGTATGTGTGTGTGTGTGTGTGTGTGTGTGTGTGTGTGTGTGTGTGTGTGTGTGTGTGTGTGTGTGTGTGTGTGTGTGAGTGTGATGTTTTTTGTTTTTGTGTAGTGTGTGTGTGTGTGTGTGTGTGTGTGTGTGTGTGTGTGAGTGTGAGTGTGAGTGTGTGTGTGTGTGTGTGTGTGTGTGTGTGTGTGTGTGTGTGTGAGTGTGTGTGTGTGTGTGTGTGTGTGTGTGTGTGTGTGTGTGTGTGTGTGTGTGTGTGTGTGTGTGTGTGTGTCTAACGGAGGGACTGGAGATTCTAATGGGGATTGGCAGTAATGCTGTGTCTCCAGAATGTCTACAAATATTTCTCCAGTCTGCTCTCTCCTCGGCAAGCCATTCCTGACCTCCCGATAACCCCACTACTGTGCAGTCCTAAACTTCCACTTCTCTATTCCCACATCTCTTCCTTAATTTTCCCACCTTTCATCTTCCTCTCCTCCATTCCATATCATTCAATCTCTCCTCTTCGCTCCTTTCCTGAACCCTTACCCTTTTTTGCCCCTTCTCTTTCTATAGACCCCCTGCTCACCTTGCTGTGCAGTGTTTGCCAAGGTCCTCGTTTACCAAATCTCCACAGCTAGGGGCATGCTTGTGTGTGTGTGTGTGTGTGTGTGTGTGTGTGTGTGTGTGTGTGTGTGTGTGTGTGTGTGTGTGTGTGTGTGTGTGTGTGTGTGTGTGTGTGTGTGTGTGTGTGTGTGTGTGTGTGTGTTTGTGTTTCTAAAGGAACCCTGGTATGGTGGAAATTCAGGCAGTGTGTCAATCAACACCCCCCCCCCCACACACACACACACACACACACCACACACACACACACACACACACACCACACACACACGGTCCATGTCTTGTGGTTGGAAGACCACAAGCTAATGGGTGTAATCAGCCCTGAGTGAATGTCGTCTTTGTTTCCTCAGCTGTAAAAATGGCTCAGCAATCCCCTCTCCACATCCACTCCATTATTTTCATCTCTACCTCCGTCCCGCTTTCTCTCTCTCTCTTTCTCTTACTCTCCTGTTTCCTTACCTCTGAAACCCTAGCGAAGGTTCCTATTGGCTAAGCCTTTACAGCTTTAGACCAAGGGAGCCAATCTGCTCACAGTTCAACAGGGTCACCATTACTCATAGAGCAGTGCAATTATACAGAGCAGTCGACATCCCATCCACATACACCAACTGATACAGCAGTACCTGCACAATGTACAACATCCCCTCGTCTATACTGCTTACATTCCCTGTCAAACATCCCATCCACGTACACATACCTCTCTATACCACTTATACTACAGTGCACTGTGGGCCACATCTCAAACCACATGAGGCTTAGCTCCCTGTCTAACAGTGTTGAGGCACAGTAGCCTAACATTGTCTTCAACAACTGAACTGCAATATACTGCGAGACACATTGTGAAGTACATTAGGGTTATGCATTCAGCTCCAGTTCATATACATCTGCTAAACGTGTATTCTGAGAATGGTGATGTTCATCCTCCTGCTGTCAGGCTCACACCCTCCCCCTTTTCTCTGCATCTCTCACCTCTCTAACTTTATACACTACAGCCACACTCCTTTTGGACTGTACACACCTACTCTCTCCATTCCTCTCTAACTTTATACACTACAGCTACACTCCTTTTGGACTGTACACACCTCTCCCATTCCTCTCTAACTTTATACACATTTTTGGACCTACACACCTACTCTCTCCATTCCTCTCTAACTTTATACACTACAGCTACACTCCTTTTGGACTGTACACACCTACTCTCTCCATTCCTCTCTAACTTTATACACTACAGCTACACTCCTTTTGGACTGTACACACCTACTCTCTCCATTCCTCTCTAACTTTATACACTACAGCCACACTCCTTTTGGACTGTACACACCTACTCTCTCCATTCCTCTCTAACTTTATACACTACAGCCACACTCCTTTTGGACTGTACACACCTACTCTCTCCATTCCTCTCTAACTTTATACACTACAGCCACACTCCTTTTGGACTGTACACACCTACTCTCTCCATTCCTCTCTAACTTTATACACTACAGCCACACTCCTTTGGACTGTACACACCTACTCTCTCCATTCCTCTCTAACTTTATACACTACAGCCACACTCCTTTTGGACTGTACACACCTACTCTCTCCATTCCTCTCTAACTTTATACACTACAGCTACACTCCTTTTGGACTGTACACACCTACTCTCTCCATTCCTCTCTAACTTTATACACTACAGCTACACTCCTTTTGGACTGTACACACCTACTCTCTCCATTCCTCTCTAACTTTATACACTACAGCTACACTCCTTTTGGACTGTACACACCTACTCTCTCCATTCCTCTCTAACTTTATACACTACAGCTACACTCCTTTTGGACTGTACACACCTACTCTCTCCATTCCTCTCTAACTTTATACACTACAGCTACACTCCTTTTGGACTGTACACACCTACTACACTACCATTCCTGTCTAATTCTTTATACACTACAGCTACACTCCTTTTGGACTGTACACACCTACTCTCTCCATTCCTCTCTAACTTTATACACTACAGCTACACTCCTTTTGGACTGTACACACCTACTCTCTCCATTCCTCTCTAACTTTATACACTACAGCTACACTCCTTTTGGACTGTACACACCTACTCTCTCCATTCCTCTCTAACTTTATACACTACAGCTACACTCCTTTTCCACTTTACACACCTGTACTCTCTCCATTCCTCTCTAACTTTATACACTACAGCTACACTCCTTTTGGACTGTACACACCTACTCTCTCCATTCCTCTCTAACTTTATACACTACAGCTACACTCCTTTTGGACTGTACACACCTACTCTCTCCATTCCTCTCTAACTTTATACACTACAGCTACACTCCTTTTGGACTGTACACACCTACTCTCTCCATTCCTCTCTAACTTTATACACTACAGCTACACTCCTTTTGGACTGTACACACCTACTCTCTCCATTCCTCTCTAACTTTATACACTACAGCTACACTCCTTTTGGACTGTACACACCTACTCTCTCCATTCCTCTCTAACTTTATACACTACAGCTACACTCCTTTTGGACTGTACACACCTACTCTCTCCATTCCTCTCTAACTTTATACACTACAGCTACACTCCTTTTGGACTGTACACACCTACTCTCTCCATTCCTCTCTAACTTTATACACTACAGCTACACTCCTTTTGGACTGTACACACTACTCTCTCCATTCCTCTCTAACTTTATACACTACAGCTACACTCCTTTTGGACTGTACACACCTACTCTCTCCATTCCTCTCTAACTTTATACACTACAGCTACACTCCTTTTGGACTGTACACACCTACTCTCTCCATTCCTCTCTAACTTTATACACTACAGCTACACTCCTTTTGGACTGTACACACCTACTCTCTCCATTCCTCTCTAACTTTATACACTACAGCTACACTCCTTTTGGACTGTACACACCTACTCTCTCCATTCCTCACTCAGCTACACTTTTGGACTGTACACACCTACTCTCCCATTCCTCTCTAACTTTTACACTACAGCTTTTGGACTGTACACACCTACTCTCTCCATTCCTCTCTAACTTTATACACTACAGCTACACTCCTTTTGGACTGTACACACCTACTCTCTCCATTCCTCTCTAACTTTATACACTACAGCTACACTCCTTTTGGACTGTACACACTACTCTCTCCATTCCTCTCTAACTTTATACACTACAGCTACACTCCTTTTGGACTGTACACACCTACTCTCTCCATTCCTCTCTAACTTTATACACTACAGCTACACTCCTTTTGGACTGTACACACCTACTCTCTCCATTCCTCTCTAACTTTATACACTACAGCCACACTCCTTTTGGACTGTACACACCTACTCTCTCCATTCCTCTCTAACTTTATACACTACAGCTACACTCCTTTTGGACTGTACACACCTACTCTCTCCATTCCTATCTTCACTCATTTTAGACAGTTTTTCACTCATGTCCATCTTCGTCCTTGTCTTTACAGTTGAAGTCAGGAGTTTACATACAGTTGAAGTCAGAAGTTTACATACAGTTGAAGTCGAATGTTTACATACACTTTTGTTGGAGTCATTAAAACTTGTTTTTCAACCACTCCACAAATGTCTTGTTAACAAACTATAGTTTTGGCAAGTCGGTCAGGACATCTACTTTGTGCATGACACAAGTAGTTTTTCCAACAATTGTTTACAGACAGATTATTTTCACTTATAATTCACTGGATCGCAATTCCAGTGGGTCAGAAGTTTACATACACTAAGTTGACTTTGCCTTTAAACAGCTACGAAAACTCCAGAAAATGTTGTCATGGCTGTAGAAGCTTCTGATAAATGATGTCAATTAGCCTAAGTCAATTGGAGGTGTACCTGTGGATGTATCTCAAGGCCTACCTTCAAACTCAGTGCCTCTTTGCTTGACATCATGGGAAAATCAAATTAAATCAGCCAAGACCTTGTATAAATATTGTAGACCTCCACAAGTCTGGTTCATCCTTGGGAGCAATTTACAAACGCCTGAAGGTACCACGTTCATCTGTACAAACAACAGAACGCAAGTATAAACACCATGGGACCACGCAGTCGTCATACCTCTCAGGAAGGAGACGCGTTCTGTCTCCTAGAGATGAACGTACTTTGGTGCCAAAAGTGCAAATCAATCCCAGAACAACAGCAAAGGACCTTGTGAAGATGCTGGATGAAACAGGCGCAAAATGATCTATATCCACAGTAAAACGAGTCCTATATCAACATAACCGGAAAGCAAGAAGCCACTGCTCCAAAACCGCCATAAAGAAGCCAGACTACGATTTGCAACTGCACATTGTACTTTTTGGAGAAATGTCCTCTGGTCTGATGAAACAAAAACTGAACTGTTTGGCCATAATGACCATCGTTATGTTGGGAGGAAAAAGGGGGGAGCTGAAAACACCATCCCAACCGTGAAGCACGGGGGTGGCAGCATCATGTTGTTGGGGTGCGTTGCTGCAAGAGGTATGTGTTACCAGGTACTGGTGCACTTCACAAAATAAATGGCTTCATGAGGAGAGAAGGAAAATTATGTGGATATATTGAAGAAACATCTCAAGACATCAGTCAGAACGTTAAGCTTGGTCGCAAATTAGTCTTCCAAATGGACAATGACCCCAAGCATACTTCCAAAGTTGTGGCAAAATGGCTTAAGGACAACAAAGTCAATGAATTGGAGTGGCCATCACAAAGCCCTGAACTCAACCCTATAGAAAATATGTGAGCAGAATTGAAAAAGCGTGTGTGAGCGGAGGCCTACAAACCTGACTCTGTTACACCAGCTCTGTCAGGAGGAATGGGCCAAAATTCACCCAACCTATTGTGGGAATCTACCCGAAACGTTTGACCGAAGTTAAACAATTTAAAGGCAATGCTACCAAATACTAATTGAGTGTATGTAAACTTCTGACCCACTGGGAAAGTGATGAAAGAAATAAAAGCTTAAATAAGTCATTCTCTCTACTGTTATTCTGACATTTCACATTCTTAAAATAAAGTGATCATAACTGACCTAAGACAGAGAATTTTTACTGGGATTAAATGTCAGGAATAGTGAAAAACTGAGTTTAAATGTATTTATCTAAGGTGTATGTAAACTTCTGACTTCAATTGTATATGCTAAAAAAGGGGAGTCTACAAGGGGCCAATGTCTCGCTCGCTATCCTCAAACTCCCTGTCATAAATCGACCAAGGCGCAGCGTGCATGTAGTTCCACATCTTTTAATGAAAGTGAAACCGAAACAACCAAAAACAAACAGGTAAACAGCAAAGAACGTGACCCAACCGAGGTGCACACAAACACATACAGAGAAATAATTATCCACAACACACAGGTGGGAAAAGGCTACCTGAGTATGGATCTCAATCAGAGACAACAACAGACAGCTGTCCCTGATTGAGAACCATACCCGGCCAAACACAAAGAAATACAAAACATAGAACATAGACAGCCCACCCAAATCACACCCTGACCAAACCAAAATAGAGACATAAAACACTCTCTACGGTCAGGGTGTGACAGCCATAGGAACTCTGTCACATCATTGTTGATCACAGCAATCAGTTTGGTGTTTGACAGATCCTAATTCCCTGTCCTGTTTTCTCTCTCTCTCAATTATTTTTTTAAGTAGCCTTAAATAAAATGTATGATTTTATTTAACCATGGGGAAAAGAGATGCACTGTAAATACCACAATGCATGTTTGATTGAATAGAAGCCTTGTTGGGGCAGGACTGTGCTCTGCTGTAGTATGAGGGATGATATACAAGCTGTTTGCATCATTAGATTGGCTCTGTCTGGAATGGAGTTGACCTTCCCCTGTCATTACTATCTCTCTAAGTGTCTATCGCTCTCCTTCTCATCACCCTTCTCTCTCTCTCTCTCTCTCTCTCTCTCTCTCTCTCTCTCTCTCTCTTTATCTCTCTCTCTCTAAGTGTCTATCCCTCGCCTCCTCATCACCCTTCTCTCTCTCTCTCTCTCTTTCTCTCTCTCTCTCTCTCTCTCTACCTCTCTCTCTCTGTTTATCTCACTCTCTGTCTATCCCTCTCCTCCTCATCACCTGTCATTACTCTCTCTCTAAGTGTCTATCCCTCTCCTCCTCATCACCCTTCTCTCTCTCTCTCTCTCTCTCTCTCTCTCTCTCTCTCTCTCTCTCTCTCTCTGTTTATCTCTCTCTCTAAGTGTCTATCCCTCTCCTCATCACCCTTCTCTCTCTCTCTCTTTCTCTCTCTCTCTCTACCTCTCTCTCTGTTTATCTCTCTCTCTAAGTGTCTATTTCTCTCCTCCTCATCACCCTCCTTATCTCTCTCTCTCTCTCTACCTCTCTCTCTGTTTATCTCTCTCTCTAAGTGTCTATCCCTCTCCTCCTCATCACCCTTCTCTCTCTCTCTCTCTCTCTGTTTATCTCTCTCTCAAAGTGTCTATCCCTCTCCTCCTCATCACCCTTCTCTCTCTCTCTCTCTCTCTCTCTCTCTCTCTCTGTTTATCTCTCTCTCTAAGTGTCTATCCCTCTCCTCCTCATCACCATTCTCTCTCTCTCTCTACCTCTCTCTCTGTTTATCTCTCTCTCTAAGTGTCTATCCCTCTCCTCCTCATCACCCTTCTCTCTCTCTCTCTCTCTCTACCTCTCTCTCTGTTTATCTCTCTCTCTAAGTGTCTATCCCTCTCCTCCTCATCACCCTTCTCTCTCTCTCTCTCTCTCTCTCTCTCTCTCTCTACCTCTCTCTCTGTTTATCTCTCTCTCTAAGTGTCTATCCCTCTCCTCCTCATCACCCTTCTCTCTCTCTCTCTCTCTCTCTCTCTACCTCTCTCTCTGTTTATCTCTCTCTCTAAGTGTCTATCCCTCTCCTCCTCATCACCCTTCTCTCTCTCTCTCTCTACTTCTCTCTCTGTTTATCTCTCTCTCTAAGTGTCTATCCCTCTCCTCCTCATCACCCTTCTCTCTCTCTCTCTCTTTCTCTCTCTCTCTCTCTCTACCTCTCTCTCTGTTTATCTCTCTCTCTAAGTGTCTATCACTCTCCTCCTCATCACCCTTCTCTCTCTCTCTCTACATCTCTCTGTTTATCTCTCTCTAAGTGTCTATCCCTCTCCTCCTCATCACCCTTCTCTCTCTCTCTCTCTCTCTCTCTCTCTACCTCTCTCTCTGTTTATCTCTCTCTCTGAGTGTCTATCCCTCTCCTCCTCATCATCATTCTCTCTATCTCTCTCTCTCTCTCTCTGTTTATCTCTCTCTCTATTCACTATCATGATCTCTCTTGCACCCTTTCACAGACACTCCTCTCTTCCCCTCTCCTCAGGGATTAAGTCACAGCTGTAGTGAGAAGCTGATTGGCTCAGGTTTTAAATTCCCCTTTTGGCTTTCACCTGTCTAACAAGAAATAGGATGGAATTAATTTATTTTCTACTCAATTCCACAGGGAAATGAGCACACACACACACACACACACACAAGGTGTTAGGGGGGACACTCTTTGAAGTAAAAAATAAATAAAAAAATCCTGAGGGAAATTAACTCGCGCACACACACACAGACAAATAGACACACAGACAAATACTCACACACACTTACGCGCACAGACACACACAATTTCCTACACACAGGGTGAATAGGACTCGTCTCTTTCAGGTGAAATCCCTTAAGGTAAAATGTTTCTTTCCTCATAATTCCTCTTATCATCAATCTATAGCTGGTCTGTTGGTAACGTGAGAACGTGATGTTTTTGCAAATGACCACACTTTCACCTCACCCACCATTCTGTTACGAACCAGTCATTAGTCATTTACAAGGAAATTGCATCAGATAGGAACTCTGTCATTTCCTGCCACATCATTGTCGATCACAGCAATCACTTTGGTGTTTGACAGATCCTAATTCCCTGTCCTGTTTTCTGTCTCTCTCTCAGACCATTTTATCAGTGATAGTCTTTTGTGTTTAGTCACGACCTTGGCTTTCTTGTGTTTTAGAACTATAGCTTCAGGGTAACATCAGAGTTTTTTAGGGGTTATCTATGTTTCTCTGTCTCTGACTTTCTCTCTGTATCACTGTCTCACCCTTTCTCTTTCTGTGTTTCTATCTCTATCTCTGTATCCCTTTCTCTCTCTGTCTCTCACTGTGTATATATACATCTTTCTTTCTGTATCTCTCTTTCTCTCTCTCTGTCTCGGTCTCTGTATCCCGTTCTCTCTCTGTCTCTCACTGTGTATATATACATCTTTCTTTCTGTATCTCTCTTTCTCTCTCTCTGTCTCGGTCTCTGTATCCCGTTCTCTCTCTGTCTCTCACTGTGTATATATACATCTTTCTTTCTGTATCTCTCTTTCTCTCTCTCTGTCTCGATCTCTGTATCCCGTTCTCTCTCTGTCTCTCACTGTGTATATATACATCTTTCTTTCTGTATCTCTCTTTCTCTCTCTCTGTCTCGATCTCTGTATCCCGTTCTCTCTCTGTCTCTCACTGTGTATATATACATCTTTCTTTCTGTATCTCTCTTTCTCTCTCTCTGTCTCGATCTCTGTATCCCGTTCTCTCACTGTGTATATATACATCTCTCTTTCTGTATCTCTTTTCTCTCTCTCTGTCTCGATCTCTGTCTCTCTCCGTATATATATATACAGTGCCTTGCGAAAGTATTCGGCCCACTTGAACTTTGCAACGTTTTGCCACATTTCAGGCTTCAAACATAAAGATATAAAACTGTATTTTTTTTGTGAAGAATCAACAACAAGTGGGACACAATCATGAAGTGGAACGACATTTATTGGATATTTCTAACTTTTTTAACAAATCAAAAACTGAAAAATTGGGTGTGCAAAATTATTCAGCCCCCTTAAGTTAATACTTTGTAGCGCCACCTTTTGCTGCGATTACAGCTGTAAGTCGCTTGGGGTATGTCTCTATCAGTTTTGCACATTGAGAGACTGACATTTTTTTCCCATTCCTCCTTGCAAAACAGCTCGAGCTCAGTGAGGTTGGATGGAGAGCATTTGTGAACAGCAGTTTTCAGTTCTTTCCACAGATTCTCGATTGGATTCAAGTCTGGACTTTGACTTGGCCATTCTAACACCTGGATATGTTTATTTTTGAACCATTCCATTGTAGATTTTGCTTTATGTTTTGGATCATTGTCTTGTTGGAAGACAAATCTCCATCCCAGTCTCAGGTCTTTTGCAGACTCCATCAGGTTTTCTTCCAGAATGGTCCTGTATTTGGCTCCATCCATCTTCCCATTAATTTTAACCATCTTCCCTGTCCCTGCTGAAGAAAAGCAGGCCCAAACCATGATGCTGCCACCACCATGTTTGACAGTGGAGATGGTGTGTTCAGGGTGATGAGCTGTGTTGCTTTTACACCAAACATAACGTTTTGCATTGTTGCCAAAAAGTTCAATTTTGGTTTCATCTGACCAGAGCACCTTCTTCCACATGTTTGGTGTGTCTCCCAGGTGGCTTGTGGCAAACTTTAAACGGCACTTTTTATGGATATCTTTAAGAAATGGCTTTCTTCTTGCCACTCTTCCATAAAGGCCAGATTTGTGCAATATACGACTGATTGTTGTCCTATGGACAGAGTCTCCCACCTCAGCTGTAGATCTCTGCAGTTCATCCAGAGTGATCATGGGCCTCTTGGCTGCATCTCTGATCAGTCTTCTCCTTGTATGAGCTGAAAGTTTAGAGGGACGGCCAGGTCTTGGTAGATTTGCAGTGGTCTGATACTCCTTCCATTTCAATATTATCGCTTGCACAGTGCTCCTTGGGATGTTTAAAGCTTGGGAAATCTTTTTGTATCCAAATCCGGCTTTAAACTTCTTCACAACAGTATCTCGGACCTGCCTGGTGTGTTCCTTGTTCTTCATGATGCTCTCTGCGCTTTTAACGGACCTCTGAGACAATCACAGTGCAGGTGCATTTATACGGAGACTTGATTACACACAGGTGGATTGTATTTATCATCATTAGTCATTTAAGTCAACATTGGATCATTCAGAGATCCTCACTGAACTTCTGGAGAGAGTTTGCTGCACTGAAAGTAAAGGGCCTGAATAATTTTGCACGCCCAATTTTTCCGTTTTTGATTTGTTAAAAAAGTTTGAAATATCCAATAAATGTCGTTCCACTTCATGATTGTGTCCCACTTGTTGTTGATTCTTCACAAAAAAATACAGTTTTATATCTTTATGTTTGAAGCCTGAAATGTGGCAAAAGGTCGCAAAGTTCAAGGGGGCCGAATACTTTCGCAAGGCACTGTATATATATATCTTTCTGTATCTCTCTTTCTCTATCTCTGTCTCTGTATCTCTCTTTATCTCTATCCCTGTATCTCTCTCTCTCTCTCTGCATCTCTCTCTCTCTGTATCGCTAGCTATCTGTATCTCTTTTTCTCGCTCTCTCTGTATCTCTATCTCTCTGTATCAATTCAATTCAGTTCAAGGGGCTTTATTAACATTGCCAAAGCAAGTGAGGTAGATCATTTACAAAAGTGATACAGGGGGTAGTGCGTATCTCTATCCCTCTGTATCTCTCTATCTCTCTTTATCTCTCTTTCTCACTCTCTGTGTTCCTAATTCTAAATAACCTCCACTCTCACTAGCTAATTGGACTACAGCACAAACAATCACGTGCCTGAATAAGTGACTTAATCCCGACACACACACACAGACACAAACACATACTTTATCACTGTCTACTTTTATCTCTCTTCTTCATCCCTCTCTCCTTTTACCTCTCTACTTTCTCTCTCTCCTTTTACCTCTCTTCTTTATCACTATCTACCTTTTTCTCTCTCTTTCATCCCTCTCTCTCCTTTTTCTCTCTCTCCTTTATCACTCTCCTTTTCTATCTCTCCTTTATCACTCTCTCCTTTATCAGTCTCTCCTTTTCTCTCTCTCTTTTTCTATCTCTCCTTTATCACTCTCTCCTTTATCCATCTCTCCTTTATCACTCTCTCCTTTATCTCTATCTCCTTTGATCTCTCTTCCTTATCACTCTCTCCTTTATCTCTCTCTCCTTTTATCTCTCTTCCTTATCACTCTCTCCTTTATCTCTCTCTCCTTTTATCTCTCTTCTTTATCACTCTCTCCTTTTCGCTCTCTCTTTTTCTATCTCTCCTTTATCACTCTCTCCTTTATCTCTATCTCCTTTGACCTCTCTTCCTTATCACTCTCTCCTTTGTCTCTCTCTCCTTTTATCTCTCTTATTTATCACTCTCTCCCTTATCACTCTCTACTTTATCACTCTCTACTTTCTCTCTACTTTTCTCTCTCTTCTTTATCACTCTCTACTTTATCACTCTCTACTTCTCTCTCTGTCCTTTATCACTCTCTACTTTATCACTCTCTACTTCTCTCTCTGTCCTTTATCACTCTCTACTTTATCACTCTCTACTTCTCTCTCTGTCCTTTATCACTCTCTACTTTATCACTCTCTACTTCTCTCTCTGTCCTTTATCATGCTCTACTTTTATCTATCTCTTTCATCCTTCTCTCTCCTTTTCTCTCTCTGCCTGTCTCTCTCTTTTCTCTCTCTCTCTCTCTCTGCCTGTCTGTCTCTCTTTCTATTTGCCTCTCTCTCTCTCCCCACCCCTCCCTCTCTCTCTCTCCCTCTCTGATGCCCTGTGTTTAGTGATAATGGTTGTGGGTTGTCGGTAGCTCTGGTCATTATGTAAACCAATCCCTTCCTCATTTAGCCCCAACATTCTCCCTCGTGTTGCATTTCTGGTTAAAGGGAGCATGGTTATTTTGCTCTTGAATAAGGAACACGACTGTGTAAAGGATAGCATCTCCAATAGGCAGTATATTAACATGACAGAGAAGACAATATGACTACATAGATCATTCCATCTGCACCCACTCAAATGGTAGCAGAGATATATCACAGGCCATCATCCAATGAGGGCCTGCCAATTAAGATGGTTTCAACCAATAAGAAGATATTGTGTGGTCATGCACTCAGCAAGTGTATATACATGTTGTGCATAATCTCGTACACAACAGCTCATCCCCTCTAAACTCTTAACTTGTTTTGAGAACCTTATACAATGACTGAACCTTTTACAATGTTTTTGTTTCCCTTCAAAACAATAACAAATACACTGAGCACATAACTAATTTACAACATTTTGACCTTTCCTTTTACAGTGTTGGATTCAAATGTCTAACTTAAACTTCTAACTTCTAATTCAAACTTCTAACTTGAAGTCTTACATTATTAGAACTGAGTGGATGGAAATCTACTGAGTGAGACAGGGGAGTGCAGAAAGTTACCATTCTGTAAGAACTTGTTATGGTTAAATCTCATTTATTAACTTGGTGGTTCGAGCCCTGAATGCTGATTGGCTGACAGCTGTGGTATATCAGACTGTATGCTATGGGTATGACAAAATAAATATCTTTACTACTCTAATTCTGTTGGTAACCAGTTTATAACAGCAATAAGACACCTCAGGGGTTTGTGATATATGACCAATATACCACGGCAAAGGGCTGTGTCCAGATACTCCGCGTTGTGTCGTGCTTAAGAACAGCTCTTAGCCGTGGTATGTTGTCCATGTACCATACCTCCTCGGGCCTTATTGCTTAAGTATCCGATGGAGAGGAGAAGGACAATGGTCTAGTTTCAGTCACTGATAAGGTTGTATAGCTGTGGATTATGGAGGAGTGATGAATGTGGGCCAAGGTCAGGTCAGATGAAGGGAGAAAAACAGTCCTATGACATACACACATAGGAGGCAGGGCCATGACTACACCAATGAGAGGAACCCCTTAATTTCCTGCCTAGCAATATATATGTATTGGCTGTCTGGATGTGCATGGAGATGACTCCACCCAGAAAAGGGTATAAATATACAGTGGGGAGAACAAGTATTTGATACGATTTGCAGGTTTTCCTACTTACAAAGCATGTAGAGGTCTGTAATTTTTATCATATGTACACTTCAACTGTGAGAGACGGAATCTAAAACAAAAATCCAGAAAATCACATTGTATGATTTTTAAGTAATTCATTTGCATTTTTTTGTTTGAATTTTTCTAATCATAGTCGCACACCTCATGTAGCCTAGCCCATAGGCCTATATGTTCTGATAAGGTTTGTATCACACCTCATGTAGCCTAGCCCATAGGCCTATATGTTCTGATGAGGTTTGTATCACACCTCATGTAGCCTAGCCCATAGGCCTATATGTTTTGATAAGGTTTGTATCACACCTCATGTAGCCTAGTCCATAGGCCTATATGTTCTGGTAAGGTTTGTATCACACCTCATGTAGCCTAGCCCATAGGCCTATATGTTTTGATAAGATTTGTATCACACCTCATGTAGCCTAGCCCATAGGCCTATATGTTCTGATAAGGTTTGTATCACACCTCATGTAGCCTAGCCCATAGGCCTATATGTTTTGATAAGGTTTGTATCACACCTCATGTAGCCTAGTCCATAGGCCTATATGTTCTGGTAAGGTTTGTATCACACCTCATGTAGCCTAGCCCATAGGCCTATATGTTTTGATAAGATTTGTATCACACCTCATGTAGCCTAGCCCATAGGCCTATATGTTCTGGTAAGGTTTGTATCACACCTCATGTAGCCTAGCCCATAGGTCTATATGTTTTGATAAGGTTTTATCACACCTCATGTAGCCTAGCCCATAGGCCTATATGTTCTGATAAGGTTTGTATCACACCTCATGTAGCCTAGCCCATAGGCCTATATGTTTTGATAAGGTTTTATCACACCTCATGTAGCCTAGTCCATAGGCCTATATGTTCTGATAAGGTTTGTATCACACCTCATGTAGCCTAGCCCATAGGCCTATATGTTTTGATAAGATTTGTACCACAACTAAGGTGGCCAAATAACTTATTTTTCTGAAGAATGAAGCACATGAATCCGCTTTACAAAGGGTGGAGAGCCTAACTGGCATACAGAAGGGTGGAGAGCCTAACTGGCATACAGAAGGGTGGAGAGCCTAACTGGCATACAGAAGGGTGGAGAGCCTAACTGGCATACAGAAGGGTGGAGAGCCTAACTGGCATACAGAAGGGTGGAGAGCCTAACTGGCATACAGAAGGGTGGAGAGCCTAACTGGCATACAGAAGGGTGGAGAGCCTAACTGGCATACAGAAGGGTGGAGAGCCTAACTGGCATACAGAAGGGTGGAGAGCCTAACTGGCATACAGAAGGGTGGAGAGCCTAACTGGCATACAGAAGGGTGGAGAGCCTAACTGGCATACAGAAGGGTGGAGAGCCTAACTGGCATACAGAAGGGTGGAGAGCCTAACTGGCATACAGAAGGGTGGAGAGCCTAACTGGCATACAGAAGGGTGGAGAGCCTAACTGGCATACAGAAGGGTGGAGAGCCTAACTGGCATACAGAAGGGTGGAGAGCCTAACTGGCATACAGAAGGGTGGAGAGCCTAACTGGCATACAGAAGGGTGGAGAGCCTAACTGACATACAGAAGGGTGGAGAGCCTAACTGGCATACAGAAGGGTGGAGAGCCTAACTGGCATACAGAAGGGTGGAGAGCCTAACTGGCATACAGAAGGGTGGAGAGCCTAACTGACATACAGAAGGGTGGAGAGCCTAACTGGCATACAGAAGGGTGGAGAGCCTAACTGGCATACAGAAGGGTGGAGAGCCTAACTGACATACAGAAGGGTGGAGAGCCTAACTGGCATACAGAAGGGTGGAGAGCCTAACATACAGAAGGGTGGAGAGCAACTGGCATACAGAAGGGTGGAGAGCCTAACTGACATACAGAAGGGTGGAGAGCCTAACTGGCATACAGAAGGGTGGAGAGCCTAACTGGCATACAGAAGGGTGGAGAGCCTAACTGGCATACAGAAGGGTGGAGAGCCTAACTGGCATACAGAAGGGTGGAGAGCCTAACTGGCATACAGAAGGGTGGAGAGCCTAACTGGCATACAGAAGGGTGGAGAGCCTAACTGGCATACAGAAGGGTGGAGAGCCTAACTGGAAGGGTGGAGAGCAACTGACATACAGAAGGGTGGAGAGCCTAACTGACATACAGAAGGGTGGAGAGCCTAACTGGCATACAGAAGGGTGGAGAGCCTAACTGGCATACAGAAGGGTGGAGAGCCTAACTGGCATACAGAAGGGTGGAGAGCCTAACTGGCATACAGAAGGGTGGAGAGCCTAACTGGCATACAGAAGGGTGGAGAGCCTAACTGACATACAGAAGGGTGGAGAGCCTAACTGGCATACAGAAGGGTGGAGAGCCTAACTGGCATACAGAAGGGTGGAGAGCCTAACTGGCATACAGAAGGGTGGAGAGCCTAACTGACATACAGAAGGGTGGAGAGCCTAACTGGCATACAGAAGGGTGGAGAGCCTAACTGGCATACAGAAGGGTGGAGAGCCTAACTGGCATACAGAAGGGTGGAGAGCCTAACTGGCATACAGAAGGGTGGAGAGCCTAACTGACATACAGAAGGGTGGAGAGCCTAATCTACATACAGAAGCAGTGTGTGAGTTTCAAGTTTGGGGAAGATATTATTCACCATAAAAATGCACCTTATAATAAAAGCATTACATGCATAATTGCTTTTGTGGTCACTTTTGATAATGGTGTTTTCTGCTAATGGAACATTCGCGCTTATAGCCTACTGCCATGTGTGCACATTGCTGCACTTATATTGTGAAGAAATAGCCTAATAGTTTATCAACATTTTAAGCTAAATGTTCTGATCTATTGCGTTAGCCGCATTGCTTAAAAAGTTATTTTGATGCTAGTGGTTGTATTAATTTGAGTTCTATCACATCCCACAACTGTCCCAGACCATGTTTGGAATATTTATTTCTCGCACAGAATACATCAACTTTTGTGGTATGGGGGATAGTAGATTGATATAGGCTCGTTCTTTTGCTGTTCGTTAGGCCTACTCATCTTGTTGGCCGATGAAAATTACATTTTGACAGTTCTTCCAATATCTTCAATATGCATCTCAGAATTGAATAAGATGCCAGTGACTGATGTGGTTTTACTCCTCAATGCCATCAGAAGAATCCCGGAACATGTTCCAGTCTGTGATAGCAAAGCAGTCCTGTAGTTTAGCATCTGCTTCATCTGACCATTTTTTTATAGACCGAGTCACTGTTGCTTCCTGCTTTCATTTTTGCTTGTAAGAGGGAATCAGGAGGACAGAGATATTGTCAGATTTGCTATATGGAGGGCGAGGGAGAGCTTTGTACGCGTCTCTGTGTGTGGAGTTGAGGTGGTCTAGAATTTTTTTCCCTCTGGGTGCACATTTAACATGTTGATAGAAATGTAGTAAAACTGATTAAAGTTTCCCTGCATTAAAGTCTCCGGCCACTAGGAGCACCACCTCTGGATGAGTGGTTTCCTGTTTGCTTATGGTGGAATACAGCTTATTTAGTGTGGTTTAATTGACAACCTCGCTCTGTGGTAGTATGTAGCCTGGGGTGGCAGGGTCTCCTAGTAGTTAGAGCGTTGGACTAGCAGCCGAAATGTTGCAAATTCAAATCCCCAAGCTGACAAGGTACAAATATGTTGTTCTACCCCTGCCAAAGGCAGTTAACCCAAATCAAATCAAATCAAATGTATTTATATAGCCCTTCGTACATCAGCTGATATCTCAAATTACTGTACAGAAACCCATCCTAAAACCCCCAAACAGCAAGCAATGCAGGTGTAGAAGCACGGTGGGTGGTTAGGAAAAACTCCCTAGAAAGGCCAAAACCTAGGAAGAAACCTAGAGAGGAACCAGGCTATGTGGGGTGGCCAGTCCTCTTCTGGCTGTGCCGGGTAGAGATTATAACAGAACATGGCCAAGATGTTCAAATGTTCATAAATGACCAGCATAGTCGAATAATAATAAGGCAGAACAGTTGAAACTGGAGCAGCAGCACGGCCAAGGAACCCACTGTTCCTAGGCCATCGTTGAAAATAAGATTTTTTTCTTAACTGACTTGCCTAGTAAAATAAATCAACGTGACAACTACAAGAAATACAGATGAAAACTCTCTGGGTAAATAGTGTGGTCTCCAGCTTATCATAAGATACTCAACCTCAGGCGAGCAGGACCTTGAGACTTCCTTAGATATCGTGCACCAGCTGTTGTTTACATAAACGCATAAGCCCCTTGCCGATAGAGTTTATAATCTGCCAGCTCTATGTTCTTAATGTCGTCGTTCATCCACGACTCGGTGAAACATCAAATATTACAGTTTTTAATGTCCCGTTGGTAGGATGTATGTTCTTTCAGTTCGTCCCATTTATTTTCCATCGATTGAACATTAGCTAGCAGAACGGAGGCCAAGGGCAGGTTAGTCACTCATCGCCTGGTCCTCACAAGACACCCTGATCTTTTGCCTCAAAATCTGTTTCCTTCTCCAGCGAATCACTGGGATTGGGGCCTGGTCGGATGTCAACCCTGAATCGCTCGCGTCCGACTCATTGAAGAAAAACTCTTTGTCCAGTTTGAGGTGAGCAATCCCAGCTCTGATGTTTAGAAGCTCTTTTCGGTCATAGGAGACGGTATTCACACAATATAAGGTTGTAAGAGCTGTTTGAAAAGACAGTCTGAAATGTCAGCCTGTTTTGGTGGGATGGAGTTTTGGCCTTTATTGGGTCAAGACCCTACAGTACATGAACATTCCACCCTCAGAAATCATGTACCACTGTGCTCATGTGTACCAGGCTGTAAAAAACAACAGAAGTTTGACAGCGTTTAAGAGGACAGCTCCAGATCCCCCTCGTCGTCAACAGCACACAACGCCCCCTGAAGGCCCAAAGTCTGAAGAGGTTCCCCACCAGCCTGTAGTAAAACCATCTCCACCTTCCGTCTGTCTGCCACTAACTCCTTGCCCACCACATCCACAGAACCCTGTATACAGTTCTTCCTGGTCATCCAGAGGGCCATCTTGCCTACTCTTCACAGAGGTTTAGCAGAACTACCAAGTCCCTCTGTCTGTAACTGTACTTCAGCAGCTTGTACAGTGATCGCCACCAGCCTTTTGGGGAAGTGCCTGGACCAAACAATTTGGACCCACCTCATTGACCCTTTCCAGAGAAAGCGTGTTGTGTACATCACCTTCTTCCCAACTGCCTTTGAACTCCCCCATTCTGGGGTCTTGAATGAAAACAGCAGGCCTTCACTCTCCTGCAGCGCCCACACAGCAGTGTGGGGAGGATGTATTCTTGTGGGGTCAGTGTGGTCAGAATGTCTGTTGTGGGACACAAAGCTTCCTGGCAAGGACTCACAGACCTCTGTTTCAATCTGCTCCAGCAGGCGGGTGACCGGATTCCCACCCTCCATTTCTCTCACAGCTCTCATCACTGATCTGGGTGTGCTGATTTATCCCAGCTACGCACATTCTGCAGTCAGCAGGCTTGAAAGCAGGCTTGTGACAAAGTTTGTGACTGTATAATGGTGTTATGGAACAGCAGATCTTCAAACAGCCACATCGTCGGGGGTGTAATGGCCTTCAGGGATGTTGAGAACACTTGCCAAGATTGTAGGACAGACTGTGTGTGTGTGTGTGTGTGTGTGTGTGTGTGTGTGTGTGTGTGTGTGTGTGTGTGTGTGTGTGTGTGTGTGTGTGTGTGTGTGTGTGTGTGTGTGTGTGTGTGTGTGTGTGTGTGTGTGTGTGTGTGTGTGTGTGTGTGTGTGTGTGTGCATACGAGTGTGTGTGCATCATCTCATTAACAAGTTTATTACATTGGCATGGAAAATCAGGGCTGAATCATGGCACGGATCACCCACCTCCAACCTTTTCTCCTACCCATCACCCCCTCCCTCCTCCTGAACCCATCACCTCGCTCTCTCCTCCTGGATCCATCACTCCCTCCCTCCTCCTGGACCCATCACCTCCCACTCTCCTCCTGGACCATCACCTCCTTCTCTCCTCCTGGATCCATCACGTTTTTTCTACTCCTGGACCCATCACCTCCCATTCCTCCTGGACACATCACCTCCATCTCTCCTCCTGAACCCATCACCTTCCTCCCTCCTCCTGGACCCATCACCTCCTCTCTCCTCCTGGATCCATCACCTCCCTCCCTTCTCCTGGACCAATACCCTCCTCTCTCTTCCTGGATTCATCACTCCCTCCCTCCTCCTGGACTCATCACCTCCCACTCTCCTCCTGGACTCATCACCTCCCACTCTCCTCCTGGACCCATCACCTCCTCTCTCCTCCTTGACCCATCACCTCCCTCCCTCTTCCTGGACCATCACCTCCTCCCTCCTCCTGGACCCATCCCCTCCTTCGCTCCTCCTGGACCCATCAAATCCTCTGTCTTCCTGGATCCATTACCACCCACTTCTCCTGGACCCATCACCCTCCCTCCTCCTGGATCCATCACCTCCCTCCATCCTCCTGGACCCATCACCTCCTTCGCTCCTCCTGGATCCATCACCTCCTCTCTCTCCTCCTTGAACCATCACCTCCTTCTCTCCTCCTAGACCCATCACCTCCCTCCCTCTTCCTGGAATCATCACCTTCTCTCTCCTAATGGCCCCAAAACCTCCCATTCCCCCTGGACCCATCATTTCCTCTTTCCTCCTGGACCCATCACCTCCCTCCCTCCTCCTGGACCCATCACCTCCCTCCCTCCTCCTGGACCCATCACCTCCTTCTCTCCTCCTGGACCCATCACCTCCCTTTCTCCTCCTAGACCCTTCACCTCCCTCTCTCCTCCTGGACCCAGCACCTCCCTCTCTCCTCCTGGACCCATCAGCTCCCTCCCTCCTCCTGGACCCATCACCTCCTTCTCTCTTCCTGGACCCATCACCTCCTTCTCTCCTCCTGGATCCATCACGTCTTCTCTCCTCCTGGACCCATCACCTCCTCTGTCCTCCTTGACCCATCACCTCCCTCCCTCTTCCTGGACCATCACCACCCACTCCTGCTGGACCCATCACCCTCCCTCCTCCTGGATCCATCACCTCCATCCATCCTCCTGGACTCATCACCTCCTTCTCTCCTCCTGGACCCATCACCTCCTCTCTATCCTCCTTGACCCATCACCTCCCATTCCTCCTAGACCCATCACCTCCCTCCCTCTTCCTGGACCCATCACCTCCTCTCTCCTAATGGCCCCAAAACCTCCCATTCCCCCTGGACCCATCACCTCACTCCCTCCTCCTGGACCCATCACCTCCTTCTCTCCTCCTGGACCCATCACCTCCCTTTCTCCTCCTAGACCCTTCACCTCCCTCTCTCCTCCTGGACCCAGCACCCCCCCCTCTCCTCCTGGACCCATCACCTACCTCCCTCCTCCTGGACCCATCACCTCCCTTTCTCCTCCTAGACCCTTCACCTCCCTCTCTCCTCCTGGACCCAGCACCCCCCTCTCTCCTCCTTGACCCATCACCTCCCATTCCTCCTGGACCTAACACCCCCCTCTCTCCTCCTGGACCCATCGCCTCCCTTTCTCCTCCTGGACCCTTCACCTCCCTCTCTCCTCCTGGACCCAGCACCCCCTCTCTCCTCCTGGACCCAGCACCCCCTCTCTCCTCCTGGACCCAGCACCTCCCTCTCTCCTCATGGACCCATTACCTCCCTCTCTCCTCCTGGACCCATCACCTCCATCTCTCCTCCTGAACCCAGCACCTCCCTTTCTCCTCCTGGACCCAGCACCTCCTTCTCTCCTCCTGGACCCATTACCTCCCTCTCTCCTCCTGGACCCATCACCTCCCTCTCTCCTCCTGGATCCATCACTCCCTCCCTCCTCCTGGACCCATCACCTCCCTCTCTCCTCCTGGACCGAGTACCTCCCTCTCTCCTCCTGGACCGAGTACCTCCCTCTCTCCTCCTGGACCCATCACCCCCCTCCATCTTCCTGGACCCATCACCACCCACTCCTCCTGTACCCATCACCCTCCCTCCTCATGGATCCATAACCTCCCTCAAACCTCCTGGACCCATCACCTCCTTCTCTCCTCCTTGCCCCATCACCTCCCATACCTTCTGGACCCAACACCCCCCTCTCTCCTCCTGGACCCATCGCCTCCCTTTCTTCTCCTGGACCCAGCACCTCCCTCTCTCCTCCTGGACCCATTACCTCCCTCTCTCCTCCTGGACCCATCACCTCCCTCTCTCCTCCTGGACCCATCACCTCCCTCTCTCCTCCTTGACCCAGCACCTCCTTCTCTCCTTCTGGACCCAGCACCTCCCTCTCTCCTCCTGGACCCAGCACCTCCTTCTCTCCTCCCGGAACCAGCACCTCCCTCTCTCCTCCTGGACCCAGCACCTCCTTCTCTGCTTCTGGTTCCAGCACCTCCCTCTCTCCTCCTGGACCCATCACCCCCTCCCCCTCCTGGACCACCATCTGTGTGTCATCTCTGTGTTTCCATGGCTCTGTAGATTAAGTAGGTATCTAAATGCATAATAATACAGCACATACAGATATTTGGACATGATGACCATAATCAGTTGAGTAAACCTCAATGTTCCCATCCAAACCTCATTTTGCACATAGTCTTATATGCATTTTAATATAGTGTGTATGTGGGAGTGTGCCAGAAACCAGACACCCCCAAATAGCCAGCCCCCTCATCAGCTGTCAGCTTAGACCCTTAGACCTAGAGAGAGAGAGAGAGAGAGAGAGAGAGAGAGAGAGAGAGAGAGAGAGAGAGAGAGAGAGAGAGAGAGAGAGAGAGAGAGAGAGAGAGAGAGAGAGAGAGAGAGAGAGAGAGAGAGAGAGAGAGAGAGATTATCTACCTTACATGCTTTGGCAATGTTAACACATGTTTCCCATGCCAATAAAGCCCTTGAATTGAATTGAGAGAGAAAGAGAGAGAGAGAGAGAGAGAGAGAGACCTATAGAGAGAGAGGGACCTAGAGAGTGAGAGAGAGAGAGGGAGAGAGAGACCTATAGAGAGAGAGACCTATAGAGAGAGAGACATAGAGAGAGGCATAGAGAGAGAGAGGCCTAGAGAGAGAGAGAGAGAGAGAGAGGGAGAGAGAGAGAACCTATAGAGAGAGACCTATAGAGAGAGACATATAGAGAGAGACCTATAGAGAGAGACCTATAGAGAGAGAGAGAGACCTATAGAGAGAAACCTATAGAGAGAGAGACCTATAGAGAGAGAGACCTGTAGAGAGAGACCTATAGAGAGAGAGAGACCTATAGAGAGAGAGACCTATAGAGAGAGACCTATAGAGAGAGAGAGACCTATAGAGAGAGACCTATAGAGAGAGAGAGACCTATAGAGAGAGAGACCTATAGAGAGAGAGAGACCTATAGAGAGAGAGAGACCTATAGAGAGAGAGACCTATAGAGAGAGAGACCTATAGAGAGAGAGACCTATAGAGAGAGAGACCTATAGAGAGAGACCTATAGAGAGAAACCTATAGAGAGAGAGAGACCTATAGAGAGAGAGAGAGAGTGAGACCTATAGAGAGACCTATAGAGAGAGACCTATAGAGACCTATAGAGATAGAGACCCTATAGAGAGAGAGACCTATAGAGAGACCTATAGAGACCTATAGAGAGAGAGACCTATAGAGAGAGAGACCTATAGAGAGAGAGACCTATAGAGAGGGAGAGAGACCTATAGAGAGAGAGACCTATAGAGACCTATAGAAGAGACATATAGGACCTATAGAGAGAGACCCTATAGAGATAGAGACCTATAGAGAGAGATATAGAGAGACCTATAGAGAGACCTATATAGAGACCTATAAGATATAGACCCTATATATATAAGACCCATAGAGATAGATATAGAGACCTATGAGAATATAGAGATATATATGGATACCTAGAGAGAGAGACTATAGAGAGACCTAGACCTATAGAGAATACCTATATAGATACACCTTACCTATATAGAGAGACCTATAGATAGATACCTATATATATATATACCTATAGAGAGAGATACCTATAGAGATATATATATATATATAATATATATATAAAATATAGAATAATAATATATAATAATACCTATATATAGAGACCTATAGAGAGATAGAGACCTATAGAGAGAGACCTATAGAGAATAGAGACCTATAAGGAGAGAGACCTATAGAGAGATAGAAATAATTGAGAGAGATATACCTTACATGCTTTGGCAAAACATATTTAAAGCCCTTGAATTGAATAATATATATAATAAGATAAATATATAATTTATAGATATAGTTGAGGGAGAGAGAGACCTATAAAAGACCTATAGATATATAATCTATAGATA